>NC_061101.1:19579203-19644203 GCF_015104395.2 Macrobrachium nipponense | reverse complement strand
TCTTTTTATTTTTAATTTATTTTTTTTTTTGAGGTGGAATTCATGGACTGGAACCATCTTGTATCTATAAATTTAGTTTTTTTTGTTAATGAATAAATACCTTTGTATTTGTGAACTTAGTTTTTTTTTGCTTTTATGAATGAATACTTTTTTGTACCAAATTCATATGGCGCTCGGGTTTAAAGCCTTTGTTTGTGTGCAGTTTTCATGCAGAATTTATTGTGTATATATCGTTAGTGTATTTGGAATTCTCATTAACTGTACGTATCAGGTATGTTTTGGTAAGAACATTTATTTTTCCCTTTGTTGAAATGTTATTTTATGCATATATTTTTGCCATCGGAAAGTTTATTTTTTTTTTAGATAAAATTAATTTTCCGCGAGTGTCGCCTAAGCGATACGCAAATATTCCCCTAAATGATTCATGTGGAGTTGACATTCAAGTTTATTGTGAGTAACTGAATATCGCGTCATATTTTTTGAAAGGCCCAACTGTTGAATTTCGGTCACGGAAATAATATTTCGTTGTTATTTAATCAATGTCAATAACGGTTGGAGCAGAAATTGTTGAGGCTCGTATTGGACAATTACGATGACGAATATTATTTGCGTGCTTAAAGCTGTGTGGAGATATTTTACCCTTTCTATCTTTTATATAGTAATTCATTATTTTATTTAGATACATTTTAAGTAATCTGTATGTAGTTTCCATAGGCTATTTGCTTTTCCTTTTTTTTTCAAATCCCTTACGGGGTTAGTGCCGTCATGAGGTGCACTGTAGACATTTATGGTTTTTGCAGCGTCCCTTAGGCCCCTAGCTGCAACCCCTTACATTCCTTTTACTGTACCTTCGCCCATATTGTCTTCCGTCTTACTTTCCACCCTCTCCTAGCAATTGTTTTATAGTGAAACTGCTTTGAGGTTTTCCTTTAGTTACACCTTTCAAACCTTCTACTTTCAATTTTCCTTTGAGGGTTGAATGACCTCATAGGTTCCTCTTTTCAAAGAAATCGAACATGGCCAATCTTACCCTCAATATGAAAAATAGCTGGCAGGTTTTCCGAAATATCGTGCCTCCTTCCCCCCACCCCCAGCCCCCCAGGGTCCCTTCATTAGCGAAGAACGCCGCGTAAGTTGGCGCCGTCTAACGAAGCCCCGAGCGACCTGGCGCATCCGAGTCATTGTCCTTAATTATCTCGGCCGACATCAATCCCCAACGGCTCCGAAGTTTGTGTGGAGGGGAAAGGGGAGGAGGAGGAGGAAAGTAGGCAGGGACCTGCCGAATTCCCGAATGACGTCAGTCATCATAGGCCATTACACCCTCGGTGGGTGACTTCGTCCGTCCGGAGCTTCGGATGATTTTTGCATTTCAGGTTCCCCCCCCCACCCCCCCCACCCACACACACACACACACACACACACACACACACACCCGAAATTGCTCTCCGTCCCTTTCCTGTTTGTTGAGACGGCTTCTCCCGTCTTGGTCCCTGGCGCTTCTTTTAGGTGGGGGATACGTGTCATAACGTTCCTATAACCGTTTTGGCCTGTTTTTTGCTTTGTATTGTACAGTGCAACTACCAACTAATAATAATAATAATAAAATAATAATAATAATAATAATAATAATAATAATAATAATAATATGTTCTATGGAAGGAGATTGCAGTTTCATCTGCATTAATTTTCATAGGCGTTCTTTTCTTAACTTCTATAAAATTATTGCAGTCGAAGCAGCAATCTCTTGAAATAGAACATGATTGGAAGGGGTTCTTCTACCTAAATAATAATAATAATAATAATAATAATAATAATAATAATAATATAATAACTAATAATAATAATAATGATAATAATACTGTTAAAAAGGATGGCAGACTTAAGCGAGTTGATTTTATATATTTGTTTTTTATATTTCCTTACAATTCGCTTCTCAGGCTCAGCGATGTTTCTGAGTAACTTGCCAATATTCATATTGGGAATTTTCACTATTGCGCCATTTCTTCGTAATGAGGCACGAGGGGAGCTGCAACAGGGTCGCTACGACGGCGGAGGCCCTCCCACTCGGAGTATAAGCTGTCCTTTTCCTCGACGAGTGCGGCCCTAATAATAATAATAATAATAATAATAATAAATAATAATAATAATAATAATAATAATAATAATAACTACGAATGATTTTAGAACTAAGAAAAGCCACAATGGAAAAAGTTTTGGTTTATTATTATTATTATTATTATTGTTATTATTATTATTATTATTATTATTATTATTATTATTATTATTATTATTATTAGCAATTTACCAATCCTTAATAAAAGCATATTCATCTGCTGCTTCATACAAGTGACTCGCTAGTGTTTTTTAACTATTTTGTATGATAAATTCATAAAGTAACTAAGTCTACTGGCACAACCAGCCCCGTTTCAGGGAATCCCTTCTCACCCTCACCCCCTTCGGAGGTTGGGGGGGATGTAGGATGAAACCCCATTATAAACCATCTTAGAGGTCCCCACTATAACCCTGCCAAGTTTCATGCCCATCTGACCAGCCGTTTGGCCGTGATTGAATGACAGGCGGACGGACAGACATAACGCCCATTATAGTATAGTAAGATTCTTCTTCTTCTTCTTCTTCTTCTTCTTCTTTCATCATCATCATCATCATCATCATCATCATCATCATCATCATCATCATCATCATCATCATCATCATCATCATCATCATCATCATCATTATCATTATCATTATCATTATCATTATCATTATCATTATCATTATCATTATCATTATCATTATCATTATCATTCTTATTCTTATTCTTATTCTTATTATTATTATTATTATTATTATTATTATTATTATTATTGATGTCCAGTTACACAAGGAAAATGTACATATAGGAAATGTAAATTGAAGTTCAATTTTCGCAAACTTATTCAAAATAAGAAAGAGAAACTGTTCGCCAAGCGTAACTGTGTACATCCGCGAACGGTATCAAGTATCAAGGCTTCCCCAGTTCGTAACAGTCTCTTTGCTTGATAAATTCGGTAATCCATGAGAATCATTTTAGATGAGATGGACGGAGAAGGATTAGGATAATCCTGACTTAACCTTATGCAACTCCTACTCTTATTTATTTAATTAATTTTAAATGTATATTGCACGATAACTTTCTCTCTCTCTCTCTCTCTCTCTCTCTCTCTCTCTCTCTCTCTCTCTCTGTGTAATACACATATACATATTGTGACGAAGTGCCAAGTATCTGGTTACTACACTTACCATTCATTAATTGTTACCTCACAACAGCCAGACACCTGAACCCTCATCACAGGTACTAAACGACTGAATACTCTAAAGGCAACAGTGATCTCTTAAACAACTTACCAGTATTGCAGAAAATCAGACTAATCTCTTAAACAACTCAAAACAGGTGTGAGGTAATCTTGTAAGTAATTAAATTAATCAAAGGGCATCACTCCATCAACAACTTTAAAAGTCTAAGTATTTCCCTAATTTAAAAAGTCTAAGTACTTCCCTGGTTCTAACTCACTTCAAGTAAATTGAAGGAAAACAGATCAATTACCACTTTATGTTTCTACCTAACATCAATATAATCATAATTAAATGCAAATATACTGGTGAGAAATGAAATACTTATGAAAATTTTAAATACAAAAATTTATTATCCAACTCAAAATCTATAAGTGAAATTCACAATATCAGGGAAATTTACTGTTACTTGAAAACAAAGTAAAGTTCAATTAATTCTTGAATCAATTAAGTAAAATTAATTCAACACAAAATTCAAGAAAATTAATTCAACCAAAATTCAAAAGTGTTGGCCAATAATTGAAATTTGTAAATTAATTCACAAGTGCTAAACAACAATAAAACTTGAAAAGAATTCAAAGTGCAAATTAATTCACAAGTGTTAAATTTAATTCAATGTCCAACGTTTAAGTAATGAAAATATTTACTAAGTTAATTGAATTGTGAATGCAAATGGAAACACAGAAAAATATGGAAAATACCAAAATTGTAAAAAGTATTAATCACATAGAATATAAAATAAAAACTCGCACTTCAATAAGAAAATGGATAAATGCACAAAACATAAAAATCACTTCAAATGAAACAAACACAAAACACAAAAATTTGCAATGTGTAAAAATGTAAGTCTTTTCACTCAAGCCATTGTAACCATTAGTTATTAGTTCTCTAAACCATCGTAACCGATAGTTATTAGATTCTTACCAAACCATCATAACCATTAGATATTAGTTGCAACTAATAAAAATATAACACACTTTACCTTCTTGGCATACCAATTTTCTTTCTTTGCTGCAGCTTGTTCAAAATTCACCACAATTCACAAAAATAGGCACCGTTACACACTAATATAATGTTTGTTCAGATTCCACAAAAACACTAAATAATACTAAATAACTCTAAGAAATATCAAATCTGAAATCTAAAAGTTACGAGTGACCATTCAGTAAGTATGAAATCGTTACGTTACTTTGAAATCAAAAGTGCCGTGCGATAGAGAGAGAGAGAGAGAGAGAGAGAGAGAGTAAACGCTTTGAGGATTTAAGCCCGAATGAAATCTCTTCCTTACGCAAGCTGGGCAGTGGAGATGACACAAAACGTTTTGGGGGACAATTCTTTCCAGAAGCTTCGAATGTGACGCAACTTTACAGACAAACTGTGAAATCTGCACATGGCATTCGGCAAAGACATACGCGTATGAGACGAGTATACATTCATGTACTTACTAGTTCGAAAAAGACACGTGCCTGATCAAGACAGAAATCGAGCGATAATTAAGATTGACATGTTTTGAAAACAACACGGAGACTGCCAGCTCCCTTAATCTAGAGGCGATGAAAAGTTACTGAAACAATTCTAGCTTCGAACGGACAAAGATAATCTCTCTCTCTTTACTACGTTATATATTCTTTTACAATATGTTATGCGAAATCTGAACACACATTTTAAACATCCTATCTCTAAGCTATCTAAGAATCTGAAAAAATGTTGCCAAAATCCTCTACATAATATTTTATAAAGTCAAGAGGGGATATATGCGTTTTGAAAGTAGCAATATACAATAATATATACATTTATATGTATTTATCTCTCTCTCTCTCTCATATATGTATATTACACATATACATATATATGCATAAATGTACACATATATATGTATATATATGACATGTATTTCTCTCTCTCTCTCTAATATGTATATTACACATACATATATATTTATATATGTACATATATATGCATAAATATACACATACATATGTATATATATATATTAAATATATATATGTATATATATTATATATATATATATATATATATATATATTGTGTGTGTGTGTGTGTGTGTATCAGGTTTTGACTTAGAGACGGCAATGACCTCATATGTCTGTAGCGGTACCAGTAAGGCCGGAAAACCAATTATATTGAGAATAGTAGAGTTCTCATGTTAATCGTGTCATCTAAGGTGTCGTGCCATATTTTATTCAATGACTGGTATCGTATGCTTTTACGATTCACGCATTGGTGCATGTCTTTGTCAGCTAGGTAGCTGGCCGGCCACTTAACTCGTTTGATTGTTTGTGAACCTCCATTCTGAGTAAATAAAAGACATGATTGTTCAAAATGCTCTGAAGCAATTTGTAGAGGTATATATAAAGAAGTGCTTTAGTCATCAATCATACGAGCTGCTTCAGGAGCCACTCACTAATCGGGCTTTGCATATATTTTACAAAACACGATTTTTTATATACTTCTGATGACCTCTTTGTGATTTAAACGAAAATTATTGGCTTTTGCTAGAGAGAGAGAGAGAGAGAGAGAGAGAGAGAGAGAGAGAGAGAGAGAGAGAGAGAGAGAGAGAGAGAGAGAGGTTATAACAGTACTTAGTGTACCAAAAAGAGCTCTCTCTCTCTCTCTCTCTCTCTCTCTCTCTCTCTCTCTCTCTCTCCTCTCTCTCAACATCCTAAAGCTCGGTAATGCAGGGTAAGAAACTCGGACTTTGAAATCATTTTTCACCAAAGTAATGAGTGCAAAACATGACAGCAACATCTGGTTTTATTAACAACAAATGTGAGAGTGGCACTCTCGGGGTTGTTAAGTGTCCCGTTGCTGAAGATTTCTGTTATCGGAGTTTTTCTGTTGCTGAAGTTTTTCTGTTAATGACGGTTTTCTTTTACTGAAGTTTTTCTCTCACTGAGGGATTTCTCTCACTGAGGGTTTTCTCTCACTGAGGGTTTTCTGTTACTGAAGTTTTTCAAGGATACATAACTCCAGGTTCTGTAGAACTTAAAGTTTGCCTGACTAGGAGACAAAGAGGATCATCCCAGTGTTTTTATAGGGAGTGGAGCGTTGCACTGATACAGGTGATGCTGAGGAGCTTTCGTTTAACCTCGTGTCTTTCCGCTGCCAAAACTCTTGACTTAGAAATCGTTTAAGTTGTTCGAGGTCAGAGTCTAGAGAAGAATATAAAGGGAATAAATGACCTATAATCACTAATTTCAAGGAAGTGAGGAATAAAAATCATAATGTTCAACATTAAAAGTTAAGAGACTTTTTATTTTTATTTTTATTTTTTTTTTTTGTAGAACCTGCACCTATTAAGGGAAAGGTGTTTTGGTGAATAATAATAATAATAATAATAATAATAATAATAATAATAATAATAATTTGATTTTTTTTAAAAAAGCCATTACCTTCCTTATCCAGACTATGTACATAGACCAATTATCAGCAAATATCAGCCCTGATGAAAAAAAGATAAGGGGTAATTGAAAATACCTTTTATGAAATCAGTTCCAATGATGCTGCCATTCTCTTTAACAAAAACATGCTTGAAAGGGGGGTCTCCTCCCCCACCCCCCTCCCCCTCTCCGCCAATAATAATAATGATACTGTTGAATAAAATGGCAGCATTATTCAGATTTCTCCCAATATGAATATTGGCCAATTATTAAGGAGTATCGCTGAGCCAGAAAAGCGAGTAATAAGAAAATAGGAAAGATAATATATAAGATTAATTCGCTGAATTCTGCCTTTTTATTCAACATAATTTGTTTCAAAGAGGGTCTTCTTCCAAAATAATAATGATAATAATAATCCTAATCGTAATCACAATCACAATCATAATAATATGGTATCAGAACAGATAGGGTGATAAGTGCAAATAGACCAGACGTGACGTTGGTCGACAAAATCAAGAAAGTATCACTCATTGATGTCGCAATACCATGGGACACCAGAGTTGAAGAGAAAGAGAGGGGAAAAATGGATAAGTATCAAGACCTGAAAATAGAAATAAGAAGGATATGGGATATGCCAGTGAAAATTGTACCCATAATCATAGGAACACTAGGCACGATCGTAAGATCCCTGAAAAGGAATCTAGAAAAACTAGAGGCTGAAGTAGCTCCGGGCCTCATGCAGAAGAGTGTGATCCTAGAAACGTCACACATAGTAAGAAAAGTGATGGACTCCTAAGGAGGCAGGATGCAACCCGGAACCCCACACTATAAAAATACCACCCAGTCGAATTGGAGGACTGTGATAAAGAAAAAAAAAATAATAATGATGATGAAGATGAGTGGGATAAGAAAAAAATTAGGCGTGGGACGGTGGCAAGCTTTCCACTCGGCATCTTAAGCAGGCACACCACCTCTGCTACCGCAGTGTATCCAGCCGAACTAGAAGACTGAGGGAAAGTTAAGTATTCGTCCGGCGTTACCTGCCAAGCTCTTTGCCGGCGGAAAACACACTGATTGCCATTGCCGGTTGCAAGCTTAAAAAGTACCGAGGCTAGAGGGCTGCAAATTTGTATGTTGATTTTCCACCCTCCATTCATCAAACGTACCAACATCGGCATATTTTTACTTGATTTTATTTAATTAATTTATTTATTTGCTTGAATATTCAAGTGCCTATGATTTTTTAGACAATTTTTCTTCTTTGTTTATTGTAAATTTCGTATGTTTTAAGATAGGAGAATAAGCTTTGGAGTTTTTAATTTCATGAATGTGGTCTTGATTCTTCCTTGCCCGTAATGAGGTTATTTTCTAATTGGGCAAGTCACTCATTTCACCTTATCCCTTAATTGATTAATTTTTTTCTTAAGCTTCAAGTCGGTGCTAGATAAGGAAGGACACTTGTCTTTTTCGATGGCCGTCTTACGATACCTTGTGTGCTTGACGCCTACTCCCCCGTCAGTGCACCTCATGCAGTACACTCTAGGCATTACTTAAGGTTCTTTGCAACGTGCCCTCGGCCCCTAGCTGTAACCCCTTTCGTTCCTTTTACTGTACCTCCTTTTATATTTTCTTCCTTTCATCTTACTTTCCATCCTCTCCTAACAATTGCTTCCAAGTGCAACTGCGAGGATTCCCTCCTGTTACACCTATCAACCCTTTTATTGTCAGTTTTCGTATCAGCGCTGCATGGCCTCATAGGTCCCAGTGCTTGGCCTCTGGCCTTAATTCCATATTCAATCGAAGGAACACTTCCAAATAATTTCTTTCGTCCAGAAACTAAATCCAGGGCATCGAACTGGTGAAGCGATCGTCGTGACCAGTAGGCCAAGTGTGTGTGTGTGTGTGTGTGTGTGTTTGCTATCATTAAGAAGCCCCTGCTACCCAGAGCTTCTCGTGATAAAAGTAATGATTGCTACTTCGTCAGTGGAGGGGATCATGCACAGTCCTCATATATCTAACCCAAGAATTTGTTTCACTCTTGTTTCATTCCACGACGCGTTAGAACATCTGTTGCGCCTTTTCTCCACGGGCAAGTTTCCGAAACTTGTCGCTGCTGCAGACTTGGCTGGACTGCAGTTGGCCAAGTTCCATAATTCGTTCGTCTTTTTTATGGGGTTTGTGACTGTGTGGTTACCGTGGGGAGGGGGAGTGGGATGTGGTTTGCATTCCTGGCGATGCAGAGGAACTGTTGATTGGGAAGAAATTCACTTAGGATCTTCATTCACGTCTTTGGGGCCGGAACGAGATCGTAATTCCAGATGCGCGAGGTCTTATTTTCTTGCTGCCGGTTTTGGTGTTTCCGTTAGCTGTGATTTTATATTAAAGTTTCGGTTAAAGTGCTTCGAAAGGAAAAGACTGGTTATCAATTATACGTGACTCAGAATTTCGCATGAGCAAGAATATTGCTCATATTGACGTCCCTCAGGGAGATCATATTGCATGCGTGAGTTAGCCGTAGTTGAGAGAGAGAGAGAGAGAGAGAGAGAGAGAGAGAGAGAGAGAGAGAGAGAGTGGGGGGTCTGGGCGAATGAGGGTGAGGAAGATTCATATTGCGTGCATGTGTGAGTCATAGGAGAGAGAGAGAGAGAGAGAGAGAGAGAGAGCTGACGGAGGTAAGCGGAAGCCGGCCAAGTATCCCCAGGACGACAGAGGCGGGCCAGAGGCTCCCCAAAAAAGGATTCGGGAGATGGAGTGGCTAAGTCGCAGAAGTGACACAGCACCGTCCACAATGCTTCCTCCGCCAATAGAGCCGAGCATTTGGGCATTGGTATGACCGCGTTTGTGCGTTTGTGAGTGCCACCGGTGGTGCATTAAGCGTGCGGCTTCTCCCGTTTCATGATGCCACGCCCTTCAAGGCTCGGGCGCTCCCCGCACACGCGTGCCTCATGTACCCGCATGTTGAGTACGCCCCGGGGAGCGGCCGTTCGTTGCTGTGAGCATGTACTTCGTCTTTCGATATTTGAATTTCATATATCTTCGGATGTGGCTGTGATGAGAGCTGCTCATTCATCTTCACGTTATGTGAATCGTACGTTTGGTTTTGCCGTTTGAAATGATTATCTGTGAAGGACTCCCTCGGTTTAGCACTACGAATATCATAGTCGATTTCATATCCATCAGAATAAATGCATCTTCGTCATGAGAGTAAAACCTGTCCGTTGAATCGACTACGTAGAATTTAATTCCGTTCCCTCTTCCAAAGAATTATTAATATTTAATTCTATCACGAGAGTTTATACAATGTTCTAAGGGGTCCACAATTTAATAAGAATGTTAAAAGTTCGTGTATAATTTATAAACACTTAATAACAGCTTTCGAAGCCTTCCTTTTTGGACTGAAGGAAAGGGTTTGCAAGCATTTATTAAGTGTTTATAAATTATACACGAACTTTTAACATTATTATTATTCTGAACCCCTTAGAATATTAATATTACTATTATTGGAGCAACAAATCTCTATAGTTATGTATATGTATATGTATTTAAAGATGAATATGTACAGGAAGCTTTCTGTATAGATATATTTTTAAATAAATGTACATAAATATAACTGTGGGTTTGTTTCTCCATTTCGATACTCGTGGTGCTATGAGTATCTTTTTATTACTATTATTAATTTTAAGCAATTTAGGAATGATGTGTGACAATTGACAGTTCCAAAAAACTGGATGCCACCGCTGGGAATACTAAGCAAAGAGTACGGCTGCTATTATTGCCGTCACCTTTTATTGCCACTGTTCACGAAAACACAAATTTGGCCTTTGCTTTGCTGATCGTCCTGTAGTGGCCTTGTAGCTCTGTAATTCATGAGTATATGTCACGTATTTTGTAACGGACGACAAGAAGACACGAACTTGCATAGTCATGATACTAATGTACAGAACTGTGTATCCCTCTCCATTTTTAGTTTTCAGTAAAGGAAAACTATTGCGAAGGCTATTTGTCTGTCCGTCCTCACTTTTCTATCCGCCCTCAGATCTTCAAAACTGATGAGGCTAGAGGTCTGTAAATTGGTAAGTTGATCATCCACCCTCCAATCACCAAACATATCAAATTGCAGCCCTCAAACCTCGGTAGTTTTTTTTTATTTTTACTTTAAGGTTAAAGTTAGCCTTGATAGTGCGTCTGGTATGGTATAGGTGCCAACAACACAGTCCACCACCGGGCCTTGGCTGAAAGTTTAATGGAGCGCAGTTGTAAGTTTCATACAGCATTACATGCTGTACAGAAAACTCAGTTGCGCTGAGGAAACTTCAGCGCATTTTTTACTTGTTTCTTTATATAATAACAGTAATCTTCCGATACTGAAGACACTAACCACTAGGCCCTATTAAGTCTAAATCTGTGGAATCTAGGTGCCTTAGTCTGAATTTCAGTACTGTGTAACTTGAACATCTCTTAAGTTACCGCCAATTTTTTTTTTTAATTTTTTTTTTTTTTTTGGGGGGGAGGGGGAATGTGTCTTTAATATGAAGTAAGTACCAAAGAACAACGGCGGTTTTATCTCAGCGCATCGCAATTAACATTTTTGTTTTTCATATTATGAAAATAGAATCACAAGCATTTTCAATGTGAAACAGAAAACTGTTTCACATTGAAAATATTTGCGGAACTCGATGTTAAAATTGCTTTCCATTTGAGTCCGGATTCAGTGATATAATGGTGAGTTTGCGTTTGCAATTATAAATGAATTTTGTGGTTTCTCTGGTTCAAATATTTTCCCATTGGGGTTAACTAATAGTGGAAAGAGTAAACACTCATTCTGAAATATGAAAAGCATGCATAGACACACACACACACACTCACTCTCTCTCTCTCTCTCTCTCTCTCTATATCTCTCCTTTCTATATATATATATATTATATATATATATATATATATATATATATATATATATATATATATATAATATATATATATATATATATATATATATATATATCGTCCTTTTTTCAGTAAAGTGTCGAATATGCTTTTAATTATCTTTTTTAGTTATTTGCAGATAATTATACAACTTGAAAATATGCATATTCGACCCTTCTCCAAAATAGGGACTAAATATTATATATATTATATATATATATTATATGTATATATATTAATATATATATACATATATATATATATATATATATATATATATATATATATATATATATATATATATTAATGTAACATATATTAAGACACTATAACTTGGGAGTAACTTACGCCCAAAGGGAATTGTAACCGATAGTGCTTATAAGCGCCCATGCCTTTGTTTGACTGTATGTTGTTCATTCTGAATCAAAGGAACAGGTTCGAATCCTGACCAGGCTAGAGGCAATTGTTAGTCATAATTTCGGGTGGGTGTAACTTAAAGTGACATCGATATTATATGATGTTTTTGGCTTATATAACATTTTTGAATATAATTTTGGATAGGAGTAAACACGCGACTAATTATAAAATTATATGTATAATAATATATATATATATATATATATATATATATATATATATATATATATATATATATATATATATATATATATATATATATATATATATTAGATAAAAGTCCTTAACTAATTTGAAAAATAGCTCCAGAAAAATTGCTTGGCTGTATTAATCCTTAAAGACGCCGAACCCTCTTTGTGTTGCAGTCGTATTCCAACTAACAGTCAATAGCAGGTGACTCCAGAAAAACAACAGAAAAACATTCACTGCTACTCCTATCCTTCAAATGCTGAATCAAGGGTGATTCCCCATGAGTCCAAAACTTCCACAACGCGTGACGATTCACCCACCACTCGACCTACATCTTTGGCGCTCTTTTGCACCTCGGGAATGTCAAGGTCTCAATAGTCTAGCGCCTCTTTCGCGCCATCTAGCGAATTCTTTCTCTCTCGCCCTCTTTTTCGTCATCCTCAACTCTCAGATTGTTTCATCTTTCGTCTGCCTTTCGTTGGTCATTCTCTCTACCTGAGGTGACTACTATAAAACTCTCTGGTCATTTTTTCTTGTTTTTTCTTACTTTTATACTACGTGTATGTATCTCATTTTTTTTAACGTTCCCAACTTTCCTCATTAGACGCATACTAGACACACTCTTCGTAAACTGTCAGATTATTTCTTCTTTCATCTTCCTTTAGTTGCCTATTCTCTCCATTTGAGCTGACCACTATAAAATTCTCTTATTCCTCTTTGTATCTTCTTTTTTTTTTACTTCATCTATATATATCACTGTATTACCTTCCCAACTTTCGTCCTTAGACACATACTGGACACACAATCTTCCTACACTTTCAGGTATTATTCCTTCTTTTATCTTCCTTTCGTTCCTCATTCTCTTCACTTTGAGTTAACCACTGATCATTCTTTTCTAATTTTTTCCCCACTTTTATGCTACATCTACGTATGTATCTGATTTTTTTTGAACCCTCTCAAATTTCCTCATTATGCACTTACTACGCAAACATTTCATTTCAAAAGCTTCTAGGGTTTCTTCCATTTGTAATGAACATCCACAATGCGCTTTTATAAAGGAGAAGTGCTGCAGTAACCCTTTCTATATTCTAGCTTTTCCTTTGATAAATGCCTTTCTTCTTTTTTTTTCCGCACTCCCATCGAAGTCGTTTATCCTACAATGTATCTGCTTCTTCTTTCGACCTTATTAGTCTAGCTGGGTCGGCTGCTCGATTCGGATTTCTCCGTATATTTCTGTACATTGCATCTTCTTCCCCGATTCCCAGCCCTTCAATGCTGAATCTGCGCTCATTCACATTTCCCACCCAAAGATCATGTAACGTCCCAAATTCCACCCAAAGGGAGTAAGCAGCTTATCTTGAGCGCAGTAATGTGTGACTAACAAGAATTTCATTGTAAGCCACCGGAGCGTTTGAGCAGGTAATTAAGACCAACTTACTGTACTTCCCTTCTGTCTGAAACTTACGTTATCCTTATCATAAAGATGCCGTTTGTTTTGGAATGGGGAAGGAAAAGTTAAGTATATCTTAGTTTAACCAGATCTCTGAGCTGATTAATTAACGGCTCTCCTAGGGCTGGCCCGAAGATTAGATTTTTATTTACGTGGCTAGGAACCAATTGGTTACTTAGCAACGGGATCTAAAGCTTCTTGTGGGATCCGTACCACATTATATCGAGAAATTAATTTCTAAATACCAAAATTAATTCTTCTGGTTCTGCATTGGCGGCAGCGGGGAGCGAACTTGGGCTATCAGATTGGTAGGCGAGTACGCACTCCACTCGTCCAGTGAGGAACTTGAATGAATATCTACATCTTTCCAAGATAGTGACCCATCCCCCCCCCCCCCTTTGGTTTTTTGGGGTCGTTATCTAGGACTAATATTTCTTTGTGGGGTCATTATCTTTATGATATTTACAGTCTTTTGTCTCTGTTTTTACAGTAATCCTCAACGGGTTTATACTAAGCACGCCGCAAAGATGGATACATACCGAGTTAAAACACTTGGGTGTCACTATCTATGAAAGATTCATTAGTCCATATTGGTTTCATTATACTAAACAAGAACTTTGAAGCAGAAGAGTTTAATTTACGAAAAGTTCATTTATGGAAGTTTGCCTGTGCAGCTTTCATATGAATAAATATGAAAATACATTTTTTAATGGACATTATTTAAACATACCATTTATTTTCCAGTGCTGAAGACTATCCCTTAGAAATGTTGTATATTGAGAACTATGCCAACGGCACGTGCCGAAAAAGCCCAGTTCATAGATAATTTTAAATAAGACTGCCATTGTGATATAGTTGTTCAAAAAGATACAAACTGAAATTAGTTGTTTATCAAATGAAATTATAAATTAGTGCCAGCCTATCGATAAACAACTGGTGTTTGATGAGAATTAAATGGCAGTTTGCAATGCAAGTTTACCAAGAAGTCGTGTATAGTGACGGGAAGTGGAGAAGGCAGAACTTCTGTCCTGCAGATACGAAGGAGAAGAAGAGAGAGAGTGTTAACACGGCTGATGTTGAAGATCACGGTGAGACGATGTCCAAACCCGTCAGCACAGCTGTGTGTAAAAGGCACAGTCGCGGTTCAAGGGATGTGAGCAGTGAGCAGACCCAGGCGACAGACACAGCAACCGGATCGTATCAGGGAAATATCCGGAATGTCAATCCATCGCCTAAGAAAGGAGGGTTACAATGTAAGGACAAAAACGCAGTACCGACCCTCCGGAGAACCATCTCCTACGAGAGAGACGTTTCCATGCTAAAGCAAAGCCTGGCCGACGTCAAAAGGCAAGAACACAAGATACACGTTTTAAGCGACCCAGGTTCTTTGGCCAAGAACACCAGAAATGTTTCTCGAATGTCAACAAGCGATCCCTCAACGAACAAGGTCAGCGTCTACGAGTTCCTTAAAGATGATGATGACAGCTTCGGCTTCGAGGAGACCACCGAGGTAAAAGTGTTGAAGCGTTTTCCATTTGCAGTTTAATCTCTGGTTGCCGGGTTTTCTGGTTGCTAAGTACGTCTTGTTTCTCTTTCTCCTGCTTCGGAGGTCATTAGGTGTGGAGTTAGGGGAGTATAGTGAGGATGATACCGAGAAGGAAAGTGCAAATTCATTTGTTGTTGAAGTTGTGAAAGGGTTGCTAAAGGCAGTGATAGGGTTAGACAAGTGCTAATCAGCACGAAAGGAAACTGAAGGAAACGATACTCCCAGGCGATAAAAATATTCTTCGAGTTTGGTAGGGCAAGCTCTTGTTTACACACAAGTATACATATACTATTGTGTGTATAGTTTCATATCTTAACCTGAAATCGAAGGTGATCTCAGGCCGTGCAAGAACTAACTTAAGTATTAAAACGACAAAGCAGTTGACCCATCAACTTAGAGGAATCTGGTGTAGGTGAAAATAGGCGTGACTCTCTGACAAGGTCTGTGTTAGGCGCTGCAGAGGGCAAGAGTAAGAAGAGCTCATTGAATGTTACCTTCTACCTATCCCCCATTTCCTAACCACCCTCCCCCCCCCAAAAAAAAAGGCAAGAAATGTTCCAAGAGAAAGTAACTGTTATTAAGTGCTAGAATGGGTTTGATATTCTCCCCCTGAAGTAGGAGATCCGCCCAAATGTTGGTCATTGAGCATGTTCATCCTCGTGCTTCTAGAGTGAGCCATAGTGAACGTGAGTTGCACGTCTTAATGTTTCCCAAAATATTTCTCCTGAATAGGGTACTTTACCAGATCAGTGCTAGTATGCCTGAGATGCGTGTCTTTGCAAAGGAATACGAAGTAGGGTTTACAGTGTAAGACCGTTATATTCAAGAAAATAACGCTATGCTAGTTTATCTCAAGACTTGAATTTCAGGGATTACCATTGAAGATATGAAATCGGTAAAAATATCTTGTCTGTATTGTGAATCACGGGAAGTGTTATCTTTAAAAACCTCACTTCAAAAATGATAAAAAGAAATTGAGTTGGATAATCGTAGCCTCCCCTGCATTGCGCATAATGCCGACTTTTGCTCAGGATAACGAAATGATCTGTGGAACGTAGCCATGTCCAAAATCATCTTTTGAACTCAGGTTTTAGTGTTCGCAAATTGCTTAATTATGCAGTTCTTTGAAGCGTTGTCCAAAAGCACCAAAGTCAAAATTATAATAATCGTGTAGACCATAGACCTTACACATATATATTTCTCAATGTGCAGTAAGCTAAGGCAAGCAAAAGTACCCTGGATGCCTTGTGCTACCTTTAAAGGCGTTTTCTATGGAAAGAGAGAGAGAGAGAGAGAGAGAGAGAGAGAGAGAGAGAGAGAGAGAGAGAGAGAGAGAGAGAGAGAGAGAGAGATAATTTGCTGGAGGGAATGTAGGTCATAGCGAAGGATGAAGAATGTCACATGGGATTACCTGCTATCATTATTCAGTAATAGGAATGACATTAATGAACGGAAAGACCGTAGGATACGGGTCGAATTCAGATGACGCAGATTATAGGTGACACCAGGATGCTGCGTCTCCTGTGATCTTCCGCCTCGAGTCGTGTAGCTATGATGTAATGCCATCAGTGCACCCCACTCGCTGTTCATTGCAGCGTCCTCCTAGCTGCAACCCCTTTCATTCCTTTTACTGTACCTCCATTCTTATTCTCTTAGTTCCACCTTGCTATCCACCCTCCCCTAACCATTTTCATGATGCAACTGCGAGGCTTTCCTCCCGTTACACTTTTCAGATCTTTCTATTCTCCATTTTCCTTTTCAGCGCTAAATGGGCTCATAGGTTCCAGCTCTTGGCCTTTGGCCTAAATTCTAGATTCTATTTTATTCAATTTAAGAAACAATATTAATCATATTAAAAAGCTGTCTGGATTTGTACCTGATACAATCACGAGATTAAGTATTATGCAGAGGTCTTATTATGGAGTTGCAATAAAAGAGTTATTTACATCCAAATGAGGTTAGAGTTTTTTAGACTAAACTGTTGTGATTTTTAGGTCGTTTTTAATATGTGACAGCTTAGAATTTTTTTTTTTTTTTGTGAAATAAATTTTTCAGTTTTTATTTATATTTTTATATCTTAGTAAATCATTTTATATGTCAAGGTTGATATTTTAAGATGGAGGGAGCCTCAATTATGGCTTGTATATCAATAAATTTTGAATGCTGTAATAGCGCATCGTGGCATACACAATATCACGCGATTAGTATTGTTATTGCTATTGAAAATATAAGCCGGTTCTATTATAAGTTAAAATCTTCCGAGATATTTGATAAGTAACACATGAACATCGTAAAGGCCTAAGAATAAGTGGAACTGTTTTTACAGCGTTTTGAATAACAATGGGAGTCGAATTACCACCGATAGCGAGTACGAGGTCACTCAAATGTCAAGTCTTTTTATCAAGATATTATTGTATTTTGCGGTGAGAGTCTACTTGACCTATAGACAGAAGAGTCCTAAGTATGTGACAGGGATCTCTCCTAGATAGTGAACCCTTAAGGGTGTTCGGGGGTCGTTTTCTAGGACTAATATATCTTGGGGTTCATTATCTTCATGATATTCACAGTCTTTTGTTTCTGCTTTAACGGTACTCCTCATCGGGCTTGTACTGAACAAGCCGCATAGGTGGGTACATACCGGGTTAATTGAAACCCTGGGGGGTCACTATCTAGGAAAAGATCCTATGAAATTCTCCTACAAATCGGAAAACCATTATAATATGTTTAAAAAACGCACCTTTCATTCTCGACTCTTTTTCTGCAGAACGTAGTTAGTCTTTTGTAACAGGAGTTCTATTGATTTTTTTTCCTTAACCTTATCACCAATCATTTTAAGGGTCGCTTTATATGTAACATAATTTCTAACGACTGATTTTGAACATTATGGGTTGATTTTAGAGAACCAACAATTTACTTTGGAAAAATTAAAGTTTGGCCGTCAGTTTTACGTCAAGAACTTCATGTTGACCAAAATCTTCGTAAGGCTTAACACTGTGGTCTTTATGGTTCAGTGAGCTGTTCAGTATTCGTCTAAAATGGAACCTGTGGTTTTACAGTCAAGCGGAGGAGTTTGTGTGTGTGTACGTGAAATGCAGGATCTGATATAAAATGTGTCCCGTAGGGGGATAGTGCCGTCAGTGCACCTCATGCGGAGCACTGCAGGCATCACTTAAGGTTCTTTGCAGCATGCCTTCGGTCCCTAGCTGCAACCCCTTTTACTGTAACTCTCTTAATATTCACTTTCTTCATCTTCTTGCTTTCTAGCCTCCCCTAACAATTGATTCATAGTGCAACTGCTTTGAGGTTTTCCTCCTGTTACACATTTCAAACCTTCCCACTGTCAATTTCCGTTACTGTCAATTTCCGTTTCAGCGCTGAATGGCCTTTAAGGCCCCGTTACTTGGCCTTTGGCCTAAATTCTATAATCAGTTCAATTCGATGTAAAATGTGTTTATACGTAAAATGCAGGATGTAATAGGAAAATGGCAGTTGAAGCTGTGCATTTTTGCATTCCTTTACACGAGCACTCAGACAGGAACACTTTCTTCTTTTTTTATCCCACTCATATTCAAGTCATTCACCCGCGTATTCATTCATCCTGTGGATGAATGGACGAGGGGAAATGGGAGCGGAATCGCGAGCGAGTCATGGTCGACAGAAGTACGAAAGAAGCTGCGAGATATAAAACAAACGCCGGATGAAAAACATGAGAGCATCGGCGTCCTTTCTCTCGCTGTAATAAAGGAGAATGCCCCGCTGAAAATGAGCGAAGTGGAGAAGAGATGAGACACTAAAACTGGAGTTTTTTTTTTTTTTTTTTTTTTTTTTTAGAAAAGATGAGAGAAGAAGAAGATGATGATGATGATGATGATGATGAATATTAATAATGCCGTGGAGGAGGAGGAAGAAAAAGAAAAGTCCCAAGAAACAAGTAAAAAGAGCAGAAGACAGAAAGAGGATTCGTTTTCTATTAACTCCAGAGAAGTCGAGTTCCGTGTTCTCTGAAATAAAGACGAGCGGACGCGTAACGTAGCGAGTGGCAACTGTGGCTGAACAACGCCCTGTTTGATGTGAGTGCGGATTCATGTCTAGCGGCGATGCCGTCCTTCCGCTGCATGTCATTCACTTCACTTATTCGTTCAGGGGAATCTCGTTGCTCTTTTCTCACTGCTGATTGTTGGGCGTTTGGTAATAACATGCGTATGATGTTTCATGATGAAAAGGGTTATTGAGATTGCTACTTGTCTGTCCGTCCGCCCTCAGGTCTTAAAAACTACTGAGGCTAGAGGGCTGCGAATTGGTATGTTGATCATCCACCCTCCAATCATCAAACATACCAAATTGCAGCCCTCTAGCCTTTGTAGTTTTCATTATATTTAAGGTTAAAGTGAGGCATGGTCGTGCGTCTGGCACCTATACACGCCACCACCGGGCCGTGGCTAAAATTTTCATGGTCCGCGGCTGAGAGTTTCATACAGCGTTATACGCTGTACAGAAAACGCTTTTTTCCGTCAGTGCAGCATGTGCGGGAAAAGCTAAGTTTCAGTCTATTTGTTGCAGGAAATATCAGACTTACCCAGAGTCTATCGGGAATGATGTAGCCAGGTATTCAAGGTGATGCGAAATGTTGCCACCCCAGCGGTTCAATAATTGTCACACGCTAGGAATCTGTAGTCCTTTCCGTTCTAGCTGGAGAACCACTTGAACCAAAACCTTCAAATTATGTTACTTCCCTCTTTCATACTTTGCTTTCGAAGGCCCCGAGGTGTTTCCTTTTGTTATACAAAAGTATACAAAAGTTATACCACTTGGGTACCGAAAAGCGCTGCAGCGTATAGCTAACTGGCAGTTATTCGCCCTTTTGACATACTACATAGCAACATGGCACCGCCTTGCAATAAAACCCCGTCCCTCTCCCGAATACGGCTGAATCCATTTGAATATTCTATTATGCATTTTGAATGCATGAAATCTGCCCGTGAATTGCACGCCACGCTGAATATAAATGAGTCCTCCGTTGGTGGGTTGACATAAGCTATGAATAAGTGATTAAGTCGCATCAAAGCCAAAATAATCTCATATTTTTTTCGTCTTAAAGATGACTTGGGGCTTCAAGGGGGGCGCGGGTTTTTCGAAGATGAAGAAACTCGGAGTTTTGTTTTCAGAAATCGAGTCTATTGCTTGAGGGTCACAACGGAGGATTCCCGTAGGGGGGTAGGGCCGTCAGTGCTCCTCATTCGGTGCAATGTAGGCATTACTTAAGGTTCTTTGCTGCGTCCCTTCGGCCCCGAGCTGCAGCTACTCGCATTCCTTTTACTGTGCCTCCGTTCATATTCTCTTTCTCCCATCTTATTGCCCAACCTCTCCTAAAAATTGTTTCATAGTGCAGCTGCTACACATTTCAAACCTTTTACTGTCAATTTCCGTTTCAGCGCTGAATGGCCTTAGTTGCCGCAGTGCTTGGCATAATGCCAAAAACACTTTATACATCAAATCAAATTAACGCAACAGAGGACGGTACGGGGTCGGAAAGTTGATTAAGAAAACGATCTAATGTTGGAAGCCGAATGGCGGAAGGAAGAAAAGGTGGAAGCACTGAAGTTAGGCGTGATCCATTGTTGTTCCGGTGTTGCTTAAAGACATAAAATTGCTCCCGAGATAAAAACAAAGGAAGTTCTTCCCGTGAAAGATCGCAAGAGAAGGAGGTGACCTTCCCGAGAAGAAAGATGAGCGAAGACAAAGGAAACTCTCTTGGCAGAAGAAACCTGGGGGAAATGTGACGTAATCCATAACAACAAAGGACAAGAAGAAGATAAAGGAAATGTTTTTTCGCGCTTACGTGCTACGAGAAGAGGATGTATTAAGAAAAAGACCTCTTGACTGTGCCATTTCCTCTGGGATATTGTGTTACTTCAAAGTGAAAGGGTCACTTCCCTTTTGAGATCTGTTTGACGTTGTGCGAATACAGATGGATATACATTTACTTTCTCCCATACAGTGTGTCACTTTTATGGAGGCTTTTGTATGGTAATATTGTAATTATTAACAAAGGGGTCGATTCTGCTTCGTTTATTATGTATTTGCAGGTTAACGTGTTTATTTTATTAAGATACCTCAATATCGTAAACGCAATAAGTTCTTACCTACCTTCCCGATAGAACTACATAACTGGGATATAGTTCAAGTATTCGGTATTATTCTTTATTCGTACGTTCCTATTAAGGTCACAATTCTGTCATTAGTGTCTGACAATGCTTTTGTAACCCGCAGTTCTGCTTAATATCTAATGAGACGCACATCGCAGGAATGTGAAGTAATTGTGAAATAGTAAACCATTCGCGGAAGTTCCTTTGGCGCAATCGAGTTTTCTGTTCAACTCATAATGCTGTATGAAACTCGCAGGGACAGCCCAGTGGTGGCCTGTGCTGTTGGCACCTACGATCATGGCTAACTTTAACCTTAAATAAAATAGAAACTACTGAGGCTAAAGGGCTGCAATTTGGTATGTTTGATGCTTGGAGGGTGGATAATCAACATACCAATTTGCAGCCCTCGAGCCTCAGTAGTTTTTAAGATCTGAGGGCGGACAGAAAAGTATGGTTACATACAAATAACCATCTCAACAGTTTTCTTTTACAGAAAACTAATAAAAATGGTTAGTAGTATTTTTAGAGCTATTGCGATTTCATTCTATAATTATCTGGAAGTTTTGAAGGCTGTCTGGGTAACTTCCAACCACAGCAGAGTTCGTAGGATTTGATCGTTTAGTTTTAAGCAGAGAAACTTTCAACTGCCTCCAGAATCGTAGTGAGGTTTTGTTGATGGAAGATGACATCTCTAAATGTTCTTGCCTCTAAAGGGAATTTTATAAGGCTTCCTTTGGAATCTGAGGGAAATTTTTCTTTTGAAGTTTTGTAAAAAGGCGAAAATCGCTTCCAGTTTTCAAATATAAATCCGCCTTACGCGATCACATCCCTAACCTCCCCTTCCCCTTACATATTGCCGCCTCCTCTTCCTCCTCCTCCTCCTCCTCCTCCGTTTCCCTTCACCTCCCCCACCCTTTCCCGTGCTGGTTACATAGACGGTATCGTACATTTGGCAACAAAGTTTGTAAAAAAATTAGAGCTCACGAGCTCATATGGCTAATAGGACTCTGAATGATGGCTAGATCTTATAACACTACCTCAGTCCACTAGAATGACAGCTAATCTTGATGCAGAAACTCTAGTGTATCAAGAAAAAGACATTTAAGAGATTAAACCATCCGGGTGCTAGCGGGCTCTTGCTCTTAGGGCAGTTTGTAGATCGAAGGTACAGCAATTGTATGTTGCGGTGATTTCGGGATAAGAGATCAGATCACTGTAATCAGATCCACTAATAAAAATATGACAAGTGACAATTCCTCATTTTTCACTCTGTATTGAAATACGTCACGATAACCAACCGATAACGATGCGACACGTTTCCTGATTGGTTACTGTAATTTCAGTGAATGGTTTTTTTTAGTTTTCTGTAAAAGAAAACTATTAAGATGGCTATTTGTCTGTCCGCCCTCAGATCTTAAAAACTACTGAGGCTAGTGGGCTGTAAAATGGTATGTGGATCATCCACACTCCGATCCTCCAACATACCGAATTGCAGCCCTCTAGCCTCAGTAGTTTTTATTTTATTCAAGGTTAAAGTTTAGCCGCAATCATGCGTCTGGCAACGTTATAGGACAGGCCACCACAGGGGCCTAGGATGAAACTTTCGTTGGCCGCGGCCCATGTAGCACTATAGGTACGTTGTACAGAAAACTGTTGCGCCGAAGAAACTTTGGCGCATTTTTTACCCTTTTCCAGATGCTGCCAAATTTAAGATAACGTCTATATAATATAGAGTTCACAAACTATAAAGTTAGAAAAACACATATTGGTACTCAACATATCAAGTAATGGTGCGATCTAATAATAAGGTAATGAATAAACATTCTCTCTGCCTTATGTGTCATTTGGCTGAGCGAGGTTTCACCTAAACCTCTCGGTGTTGTCAATAATCACTCTCTCTCTCTCCTGGAGTCGGCACAGACGAGGAAACTTTCCTCATGAAATCGTCATTCAAATTAGGGATAAACTTAAACGAGAGGAACTTTGCACATTTCGCGAAGTGCTTTGTTGAAGGACAGTCAGAGTATCAAGGTTACAAGTTATCATAAATTTTTGATACGGGTCACATTTTCTGAAACGCGAACTTATAAATAATCTCCAAAAAATGACCACATCGTAAACCATTAAATTGGCAGAAATATCCTAATCTTTTTATAATGTTTTGCACATTTCGCGAAGTGCTTTGTTGAAGGACAGTCAGAGTATCGAGGTTACGATTTCTCATCATAAATTTTTGATACGGTCATATTTTCTGAAACGCGGACAAATAATCTCCAAAAATTACCACATCGTAAACCATTAAATTGGCAGAAATATTATAGTCTTTTTATAATATTCCGTAAGGACCTTCGCGACATCCGTTTCAGTGAACCCCGAAGAGAGAGAGAGAACTATAAAAAAATGAAAGCTAAAGATGTAGCGGCAATATACTCGACTAACAAAAACACAATTGGTGTTCTTGTAGCTGGTAGGAACTTGTTTCTGCCGTGGCAAACACATTCGACTTCGTAGCTGGAATATAAATGAGGCACTCGGGCATGTACGGTGTCAGCGGTATAACAGTTGTTTTGTATGCACCTCATGCCCTTTGGCGGTACTAGAAAGTTACGCACAAAAAAGACGGATTTTTTTTTTTTTTTTTTTTTTTCATCTTGGGGAAAATGACGACGTTAGCTGTGGATGGAAGAAAGGGATTATGAACGGAGGTAAAATAAAAGGAAGGAATGCAAGTGATTGGTGGTTGGTGGAGAACCAGGGTGCTTCATTGCTTGCTTTGAATCCCTCACTTTGTCTCAAATTAACGGTTACCTGATGAATTATAAAGAAAAAAAAAACTGTAAAAATTGTCTGGAACAAGTTAAAAGTGTATAACAGACAGCTTATTTATCACCAAGATGTCAGTCTCTCAGGGGAGCAGTGCCGTCAGTGCACCTCGTGCGGTGCACTGTAGGCATTACTTAAGGCTCTTTGCAGTGCGTCTTCGGCCCTTAGCTGCAACCCCTTTCTTTTCTTTTTACTGTACCTCCTTTCATATTCTCTTTCTTCCATCTTGCTTTCCAGCCTCTCCTTGCAGTTGATTCATAGTGCAACTTTTGAGGTTTTCCTCTGTTGCGCCTTTCAACATTGCTACTGTCAATTTCCGTTTCAGTGCTGAATAGACCTCATAGGTCCCCAGTGCTTGGCCTTTAGCCTAAATCTTATAAATTCATTCATTCATTCATTCTTACACTGATGTCCATGGGACTCTGGACTGACCAACTTGCATGTTGATCAGTCAACACTATGCGATAGTTGCCATCTAGATGTTCGTCAGTGGTCGATGTCTTTCGGCGTCTCGTCCCGTTTTCATTGTCTGTCTACCCTGTTCCGCGTGAATTCATTAACCCATTTACTCAGTAATGAGTCTGAAATTAACTTGCACTAGACCTATCAGAGCAGTCAAGGCAAACAATTAAGCTCTGCGTAAAGTTACGTAAGTTACGTCATAACGGGAACCCCGATTGCTAAAGAGCTCATAATGATATATCCGTATTTTATGCAGTATAGTATTAGAAACAGGAACTTTCAAGAAAGTGGAACCCCGTAGGAGGGTGGTGCCGTCAGTGGACCTCATGCTTAAGGTTCTTTGCAGCGTGCCTACAGCCCCTAGCTGCAACCACTTTCGTTCCTTTTACTGTACCAGCGGCATGATCGGTTTGGTCTTGGCCTGCCACTTCGGTGGTCGCGAGTTCGATTCTTGGCCATTTCACTGAGCGGTCAGAGATGTGTATTTCTGGCGATAGACGTTCACTCTCGACGTGGTTTGGAAGTCACGTAAAGCCGTTGGTCCCGTTGCTGAATAACCACTGGTTCCATGCAACGTAAAAACACCATACAAGCATACAAACTTTGCCTCCTTTCATATTCTCTTTCTTCATTTTACTTTCCACCCTCTCCTAACACTTGATTCATAGTGCAACTGCGAGGTTTTCCTCCTGTTACACCTTCCAAACCTTTTACTGTCAATTTCCATTTCAGCACTGAATGACCTCACAGGTCCCAGTGCTTGGCCTTTGGCCTAAGTTCTATATTCAACTCAACTCAAGGAAGTAGAAAAGAGATAGACCAGTGTTTTGAAAATTAGCTTTTCTAATGCTTTTCAGTGTATTTAGAAACAGCGTTGGGGCATGTATATATATATATATATATATATATATATATATATATATATATATATATATATATATATATATATATATATATATATATATATATATATATGTGTGTATATATATATATATATATATATATATTATAGATATATATATATAATATATTATATATATAATTTTTTTTTTGTGGAATTACTAGCTGTGGCCGTGGTTTGTCACTGAAGCGGTTCAGTTGATAATATTTATGGGCAAGGCCAAGAAATTTGTCATTATAGCTACTGCAGAGGAAGGTTTATGCTAAGTCTTATTCTGAGAAAATTTCTTTATTTTTAATCTGACAGTTGGATGATGACAGTATAAAGATAACCATTCATAAGAAGACATAAGATTCTGGGTAATTGCGTATGAAAGGAAGATGAGGATAATCTCCCTTCAGCCCAAAATAACGGCGAATCGTTTATCAGAGGTAAATTCGTCCAAATAATTGATCAACACAATTGGTCTGCCGAAGAAGATACTCCCATTTACCCATCAGAAGGAGTATTTTGCCAGTTATTGATGAGAATAAGGCGAAGGTCTTCCGAAGTATATGCCAAATAGCTGCCCATTAGTATAAGAAATTGGGTCATACTAATCGATATCTTTCTATGATAATAAAAGGCGAGTGAATCTTGTTTTTCGTGAACGTAGGTTCGTACACTTTGCGTATCCACGGTATCAACTACAACGGGGGCTGGCCGACATCAAAAGGATATTTATGGTACAAATTCATCAGATGAACACTGCAGTTAATAGTACCTTAGATTATTCATTTGTGAAGCACATTGTGTACTAGACATAAGTACTGTACAATCATATAGGAATAGTTTCAATTCTGTCTAAACAAAATGTACTGCGAGCATTCATTTTGGAAAATGTACAGACCGGGTTTCAGGAGTTGCAAGCAGTCCCTGTATGTTCCGCTGCCTTTCTTTTGTTTCTCTTGTCCTGTGCTACGGCTCTCCTGCCTCCCTGGTCCTGCGCCCTTCCTGCTCTCCCGCTAGTTATGCTAATTTGCATTCTGTCTATTTTTCCGTCCATTTGCCTGCTTGATGGAGCTTCGTTCTGCTGCCTCGCAAAATGGAACGAGCTCTGGGGTCAAAAAATGCAAGAATATCAACCCGCTTCTTTTTATTCTCCTGTGACCTTTGCTGTCTTGTCTCCAGCACATATATACTAGTATAGTGTAACCGTCTCTTTGTTTCGTAACACTTAAACCCTAATTGCAGCTCCTTTCATTCCTTTTACAATACCTCCGTTCATGTTCTCATTATTCCATCTTACTTACCACCCTCTCCTAACAATACATATATATATATATATAGGTATATATATATATATATATATATATATATATATATATATATATATATATATATATATATATACCCATAAGATAATGAAAAAATAAATGCTTAATATGAGAAAAACGTGACATTATTAGTGCAATTGCGAAGTTTCCTTCCAGTTACGCCTTTCAAAACTTTTCATTTTCAATTTTCCTTTCAGTGCTGAATGACCTCGTAGGTCCCAGTGCTTAGCCTTTGGCCTCACATTCATACCCCACCCATTTCCATTCTGCATAAAGGTGATCGTTATCTACTAGATTTTCACGCGTTTCTCATTAGCATTTATTTTTTAATTATCTTATGGGATAATATATATATATATATATATATATATATATATATATATATATATTATGTATATGCGTGTATGACTTTTATATATATATATACATATATATTATTTTATATATATATATATATGATATATATATATATATATAATATATATATACATACATACATATATATATATATTATATATATCTATATATTATATATGTTACCAGGCATTCCCAATTTCTCTGTTTTTCCTTCGGCATTTGTCTTAGATATTGATTCTTCGTAAAAAAAAACGCGACATGAAGGCAGGAGCATATTGTTAAAACATCCTAATTTTGGTTTCCCGATGGGCTAGCTGATGTTAATGTTGTACAAGCATCTTCTCTCCTTTATCATAAACAGCATAATTTTGGTCAGAAAATGCGTCTACAATGAAAACAAGTAAAGTTTACTTTACAGCTTTATAATGCTGTATGAAACTTTCAGCCGCTGGCCATGAAAGTTTCAACCACGGCCCGGTGATGGCCTATGTTGTGGCCACTTATAGCAGTACCAGACGCACGGTCCTGGCTAACTTTAACTGTAGATAAAATGAAAACTAGTGAGGCTAGGGGGCTGCAATTTGGTTTGTTTGATGATTGGAGGGTGGATGATCACCTTACCAATTTGCAGCACTCTAGCCTCAGTAGTTATTTAAGATCTGAGGGCGGACAGAAGAAGTGAGGACGGACAGACAAATAGCCTTCGCAATAGTTTCCTTTTACATGAAACTAATAAAGACATTGTCACTGGTAGTTAATGGAACCGTCAACTATGGAGCCTGTTACTATGGAGATATTTTCGCCTTTCGTGTATTATGGTCTTGGCAGCAGTTTACAAGCGTATTACGACCTTTCATATTCAGTTTGTACTACTGCATTATGCTTGAAAGCTTTTTTTATTTGTTTATTTTTTTCCCCCAAGATGTATGTACGCTTTGCTTATGCTTCTTAAAATCACTCTAAAGTACACTCTCTCTCTCTCTCTCTCTCTCTCTCTCTCGTGTGTACAATCTACAGAGCTTGTAAAGAATTTCTAGAATTGGGCTCACTGACGAGTTCTTATGGTGGTTAGCTGGAAGCAGTGCGGTATTATGGAAATTTTTGTAGCTTACGCCAGTCATATATATATATATATATATATATATATATATATATATATATATATATATATATATATGTGTGTGTGTGTGTGTGTGTGTGACCGTTTTTCTCAAAATTAATCATCAACCTGACAAATCTGATTAATGAAAATTTGTAATCTTAACCAACTTCATGCATGTTTTACCATAAAAGAACGTTTTCCACACTTGTGATATTATTATTATTATTATTATTATTATTATTATTATTAACTTTAACATGAACATTGCAACCTGCATACTCGGACAAATCAGACGAATTACTTATCCTTTCTCTGCTCAATTTCTTCCAGTTCCGTCCTCACTAAATTACTCTGGGTGAAACCTGATCGAGTTGCCGAAGGCAAATTAACTTTGAAAGTTTCGTGGGAAAAGTTGTAAATGAATTTGGCTCGCAAGTTGTGCAATGCGTAGGCCATATTATAATGCTGTGTCGGTGACGTCGGGGGAACCAGACTTAATTTGGGAAGATGTTTGCGTTCGTATCCCTTGCTGTAACCTTAACTTCAGAGTCATATAAAACATATTTTGTAAATGAATTCTGTTACTAGGTTGTAGTACGTATTTTTGTTTGAGAATACAAGCCTGAAATCTTTTAAATACTTGGATCTTTGGTCGTTAAAGCTTGAAAACAAGTTAGTTAACCAGGAACAGATGGAAATTTTTCTTATCATGGCTGTTGTTTGAGTACACTTAATACCGCCTGGATTGAATTTTTGAAGACTTCAGCATGTTTGTTGTCCTATTTAATCATGACTGCTTAGAATGATGGTATTTAAAAATGCTTTTGCGTATTGCGCAGAAGAAACGACATCTTAGTTCAAGGCATAATCAAGTGTGTACTACAGGGTGTCCATGAGGTCCCAGTACCATTAGAAGTATCTATTGCTTGTAATGGTACTGGGACTTTATGGACACCCTGTAGATTCATGACCCCGTGATTATCTTTCTTTGCATACTGCTTGATGAGGTCATGAAAGTACACTGTAATTGAACTGTGTTGTATGTGTCTCTGGGTTGTCTGCCGAGTGGAAAAAGTACTGGTTTTGGAGGAAGTCAGTAATGGTTCTGTTGGTGTCTTTTGAGGGCACCACATCGCTGATTTCACCTGCTCAGTCCAAGTAGTACATATGTTTTCCCTGCTTCTGCTAATTGCTCAGCTCGAGTAGGGTTAATGCTTCCCGTGCTTCCGCTACTTGCCAGTCCAAGTAGGGGGCATGCTTCACCTGCTTGTGCTACTTGCTCAGCTCGAGTAGGGTACATGCTTCTCCTGATTCCGCTACTTGCCAGTCCAAGTAGGGGGCATGCTTCACCTGATTGTGCTACTTGCTTAGCCCGAGTTAGGTACATGCTCCTCCTGCTTCCGCTACTTACTCAGCCCAAATAAAGTACATGCCTCTCCTGCTTCTGCTAATTGCTCAACTCGAGTAGGGTACGTTTCTCCTGCTTCTGCTGCATGAACCCTGCTGAAAGTGTTGTGGCCTGGGTGTTACGGAGGAGCCTCCCCTAAAAATCGTTTTTGAGTGTGACTACAGTTGTGGAGCCTGTCTAGAGGGCTAGGCAGTTGTGGGCATTGTAGTTGGATTGGTGCACGAGTTCCCTTGTGGCATATCTCTAAAGGTGAGTTTACACTAGGCTTCACCCCACGCTGCATGCAACTCCTCCCAAATTCTTGTTAGCTCCGCCTACTGGACTACTCATTAGGGTGACTTGGTTTAGCCCCGCCCACTGGACTGATCATTAAGTCATGCTATACCACCAAGTCACCCTAATGAGCAGTCCAGTAGGCGGGGCTAACAAGAATTTGGGAGGTGTTGGTGATGAGTCTTACTCATGCAGCGTGGGGTGAAGCCTAGTGTAAACTCACCTTTATAGATGGGTTCGCTCATGCTTCAGCCTCAGTGAGTAATCCTGGTCCACTCTGGTCGCCAGTCCGTCCTTTTTGGGGGGAGGAGGAGGTTGCTGGTGTCAGGAGGTAGGATGTTGACCTACTTCGCTTATTAATGGACTAACCTGTGTGTGAAGCAGTTCTTGAAAAGACATGGTGGTGTTTGTAGTCTCTTTAAAAGCATGGTGTAACCAAGAGCAGTATAGTGTTTAGGAACAGATTGGCTATGGACTCCTCTTCTGAAGAGTGAGGTCAAGTAAGGTCAAGGCAGCTTTCGTTAATATTGTCGATGTCACGCATGATGTCTGTTGAACCGGGATTACTGTCGCAAAAACTAAGAAAGGGGGAAAAGATAAACTGAATCATTTTAATCTAATCGCTGTTGATATTAGTCTAGTTCAAATGGGAAAGTAATTTTTACGTGCTAGGAGTGAATGAATCTTCCTTGAGAAAATGTATTTGAATGGCGAAGTATTGATAGTAGCAGCATAAGGAAAAAGAAAAAAAAAAATAGATTCTGTATCATGTATAGAGGAGGCAATGCAAGAAATTTGTTTCATGTAATTTAAATTAGAGAAAAACATCCTTTTATTTCGAAAAAATTACTGTATAATACTCGTATAGCATACTGTATATTTCAGTACAGTTCCTCGTATTTGTATGCCAGATCGAACAACTGTTCTTTCAAAAAATCGTCGAAATTTCCTTGTGACAAAGTTACGATTTTCGTTACTTACATATGCGAACGAATACAGGTAAAATAAAAAAAAAGTAACAAAACAAAGTTGTAGGGAATAAAGTCCCATTAATCCTTCCTAGATATTGGGCCCAAAGGGTTTTAACCCGGTATGTATTCATGTACCCTCCTTTACGGCGTGTTTAGTAGAGGCCCGGTTTTTTTTCTCTCTCTCCAAAGCTCTGTATATACGTATCCACCTTTGCGGCGTGTCTAGTACAAACCCGTTGGGGATTATTGGGAAAAGCATAAACATTTAGACTGTAAATATCTTAAAGATAATGACCCCCAAGAAATATGATTTTTTCCCCAGTGAGTTTATTGCCGAACACCGTAAATTAATGTGACACTTTTTCTGGCCAAAACTGACTTTTCTATGACTTTTTTTCCGGCCACCATGCAAACACCCGTTGCATTCTTGGCTGTTATCTTCGAGTGATTTCTTTCTGAAATTTATAGTATCTGAGTAAATGTGGTTGAGCTCCAGTCTCATTAAAACGACGAAATTCCCGAGAAATAATTCGCAAACGTTCAGATCCCGCGAAAATGCACCAGAAGACCCGCGAATTTTCAAACGTGTGTAACGGTCTGGGAAGGTTGTTTAGGCCCTGGATGCCAGATGAAGGATGCTAAGGGTCCGGCTCGGAGCCTCGGATCTCTTAGATGGAATGGGCTCTATCTCTCTGAGGGGCTCAGCGAGCCGCATGCCAGATTTCATAACTCGTAAAGAGTGTTTGATCCCGAACTGCATTTTCTCTTTCATCTTATAATCTCGTAAAAAGGCGCCAGATGGAGGAGACTTTGAAATTGCTTCCTAGAACTCTTTAACTTTTGCAGCAGTGTAAAAGAGTTACGAGCGTTGTTGCGTGGCCTGGCTGGCATTGGCTTCGACTTCGCTGTAGTGTTGGAACAGAGAGAGAGAGAGAGAGAGAGAGAGAGAGAGGTTGTGGTGGTGGATATTGATTTAAAGAAGAATGTTTTTCTTGAAAATGGTATAAAACGGTACATGATATGCTATTAGCATTTAGGAAATTTGAATGGTTCCTTATTGTTCAATTTGATATATTTTACCAGATCCCATGGTCTTCTACATTGGTAGGTGGCCAAAAAAGAAAACCAAGAAAACAAGTACTACTAACGTACGAATCAAAACAATTTTACGTTAATCATGAAGTTATGGAGCTTTTAGTTAGCTTTTCTTGAGAGAAAATCTCTTTACCCAGGCCTGCAATGTGTGCTAGTACTAATTAAGATGTGTTTGTATTTGCCTAAGTACGAGCCTAGAGTACATTTGCATTTAAAAGTGATCTGGTTTTCATGTCGAAACGTAATTTGAATATTTTAAAACAGCTTGGGCTGCTGTTTCAAGTCCAGTTTATATTAACCTTTTTCTGTGTGAAACTTTTCCCAGTTTTATAGCACGAAGTTTCCGTGTTATTTTTTCTCTCTCCGCTTTCTGGAGCGTTCTCGGCTCTGGCGTTTATAGCGTAGTTACGATGACTATGTAAATTTGTAGCAGTAGGCTGAAGAGAACCTAACCATCCGTGAATAATTTCTTCCGTGAATAATTTCTCTCATCTCTATTTTGTTTTACTGTACTTGGTGTTGTTATTCTTTGTATATATAAACACAGACACACACACACACACACACACACACACACACACACATATATATAATATATATATATATATATATATATATATATATATATATATATATATATATATAAATGCATGCGCGTAGTTTGTGTGTATTTATATGTATGATGTGTGTATATATATATATATATATATATATATATTATATATAATATATATATATAATATATATAATACATATATATATATATATATATATATATAATATATATATAATATATATAATATATCATATAATATATATATATATATATATATATATATATATATATATATATATATATATATATAACGTATAGTAAATAATCTCCAACACCAGAAGATGCAAAATCCCACCTATGTCTATTTTGTTTTGTCTTCTACAAATCGACTCATCTCTATAGTTCTCGCTCATAGTGGCTTGGCTAAAGCTATCACACACAATTCTCTTAAGGGTTGTAATAAGGGCTTGTGCTAAGGATATGCCCAAGCCATCGCCGTCTCTTCTATATATGGCACTTCAGTCATATCTTGATATTAGCATTTCAAACTCTGCCTTCCCATCTGACTCGTAATATTCTTCTTAAAGTTTCGTTTTTTATCAAAATGACAAAATCTTTTAGATACAGTTCCATTGTCATAACATGATTCATGCCCATATAGTACTAAGGGATCGTATTGTACTTGTGTATAATTTTACTTATGTGTGCAGTTTAAGTCTATTTGATATGAAGATGATGTTATTCACCATATCCATTTTTTATTGGCCTTTCTTAGTCATTCGCTCAATTCCAAGGCAAGAGAACCTATTCCAGTTGTTATTGCTCCTGAATATTTTGAAGGTTTATGGTCATTATTTCTCTCGCCATCTAATGTTATTCATTATCTATGGTGCATTCTTATGCCGTGACAGGAGATAATAAGTTAAAAAGCCACAGTCATGCATATAAGATACTGTTTTGCAAACGGTCGAAAACTCCATGTTTTTAACCTTTTTGGATTTGGAAAAATATAGTACCATAGACATTATAGTGGCTTTCAACTCATTAATGTTATTCATTCTTCAATGTATAACGTAATAGAATCAGAAAAGGAGTAAGAATAAAACCTTGTGTATCATTCAACTTCAGCAGGTTTACATAGGAAAATTGACCTTTATGTAACGATTATTTAAAAGTTTTATCGTCATTATTTCTCTCGGCATTTAATGTTATTCCATTCTTTTATATGTAATGTAGTAAAGTAAGCAAAGGAGTAAGAATAAACCCTCGTGTATAATTCAACTTCAGCAGGTTTACATAGGAAAATTGGAATTTATGTAACGTTGACCTTTGTGCCGCGCACCTGAACCCTCTCGAGTGTGTAAAAATTCGTGAAATCCTTCCAAAAATGTTCTCATTCTTTTGCTCACTACATTTCGGGCGTTTTTATTTCGGCCTTTGTGTCCAGCAGGCTGCCCTGGAGGAGGGGGAGGAGGAGGTAGCTGCCCGCCGTCTTTCGTTTTTTTATTATTCATTATTTTGGCATGTCCTTCCCAGCACAGATGTCGCCAAATTTATGACCTGACTGTTCCTCCTTTCATTGGATTATATATCGTATTTTCACGTGCCCTCATTTTGAGTCTTATTTTCTTTAGTTTTCGCCTTCCAGTTATTTTATTTTACTGTGCCGTGATTACCCGTGATACATCAGCCTTCCTCGTCTCGTAATCTTAGAGTTTTTTGTGAAGATGAGAAGAGCGTCAGAACGAGAATAAAGGAAAGCAATCACTGAAAGTGCTACAATCTGATCAGTTCGTGTAAATAATGATGTAGCGTTTTCTGCTTTGGTCTTCAGGTTAAACCGCCTTTCATCAGGATGACCATTGGTTTTAGTTCTCTGTATAAGAAAACTACTAAGATGGCTGTTTGTCTGTCCGTCGGCATTTTTCTCTCCGTTCTCATATCTTAAAAGCTACTGAGGCTAGAGGGCTGCAAATTGGTATGTTGATCATCCACCATCCAATAATCAATTATACTAAATTGCAGCCCTCTAGCCTCAGCAGTTTTGATTTTATTTAAGGTTAAAGTTAGCCATGATCGTGAGTCTGGCACCGCTGCAGGTGCCAACAAAACAGGCCACCACGGAGCCTTGACCGAAAGTTTTATGGACTGCGGCTGAGAGTCTCATACGCTGTACAGAAAACTCGATTTTCCCGAAGAAACTTCGGCTCATATCTTCCAAATTCTTGTCTGGAGATCTAAACAGGGTCTATACCTTAGTCTGTTAAGCATATTTGTTGCAAACAGATGAAACTATAAAAAGAAAATGTGTATCTGTTTGGTTGTGGTTTTCATGTTTTTTCTTTATTTCGTCTGCATATCACCTTATGGATCTCGTCTTGTCTATTTCCTCTTTAAAGTGAGTATGTGGTTTTTAGCTCGTTCCGTACGGAAATCAAAATGGTAATGGCGTCCAACGTACCGTAGGTTGTGTAATCTCGGATGACTTTGAGAGATTAATGGAAACTTGGCAACCGTGACAACCAAGAACTAGAAAAATGCGCCGCAGAATCGAGTTTTCTGTACTATGTATAATCAAGGCCACCGAAGACAGATCTATCTTTTGGTGGTTTAGGTATAATACTGTATGAACCGCGCCCCATAAAACTTTAATCACGGACATGTGGTGGCCTGCCATATATCGTTGCCAGACGCACGATGGCTAACTTTAACCATAAGTCGAATCAAAATTACTGAGGCTAGAAGACTGCAATTTGGTATGTTTGATGATTGGAGGGTGGATGTCCAACATACCAGTTTGCAGCCCTCTAGCCTCAGCAGTTTTTAAGATCTGAGGACGGACAGAGAAAATGCGGACGGACAAACAAAGCCGTCTCGATAGTTTTCTTTTACAGAAAACTAAAAGGGCTCTGACAAATGATTGAAGCGCCTCCGTGGCGTGATCTGTATGGTGTTGGCGTGCCACTTCGGTGGCTGCTAGTTCGATTCTCGGGCATTCCATTGAGGTGTGAGAGATGAGTATTTCTGGTGACAGAAGTTCTCTCTAGACGTGGTTCGGAAGTCACGTCAAGCCGTTGGTCCCGTTGCTGAATAACCACTGGTTCCATGGAACGTAAAAACACCATACAAACAAACAAGTGACTGAACGATCTCATCTATACTCTTGAATAGTTTTATGGAGCTTGTTTTTGGGGTCGTGAAGTATCATTGGATCGTACTGCAGCGTTGAAAACTTCTCTCCTGAGAGGCTGCGCGCCATTCCTTCGGGAAAGGCAACGAATGAATGAATAATAACCTATGAATAGAAAAAGCCATGGCAGGATGTAGTGGCGAGTGGTAGTCTTCGGAGCAGAGAAATTATTTTAGTGGTCACACTTTTTCTTTTTTTTCGCGTCTTGATATGATTTTTATTGAAGCAAAGGTTGTTGTTGTTGTTATTATTATTATTATTATTATTATTATTATTATTATTATTCAGGGAGCATACCTCCTTTGATGCATGTTTTGTTGAAAATAATGCCAATTTTCAACGAATTATTCTTATACAGGGTCTTTTCAATTCTTCTGATAATTCGTTTTCCTGACTCAGCTAGGTTGTCGAGTAGAATTCTAATATTCGTATTTGTCATAATTAGGATATTTATCAAATTTTATTATTAATTTTGCTATCAAGATTCCGTTGAAGTTACTGGCCTTGATTTCTATACCCACCATAGAGATATAAGCAAAATATATAATAGAATATTTTTTATAAAATATTTTGGACAAATATCCTAATTATGACAAATGTGAATATTGGAATTCTGCTCAACAACCTAGCTGAGTCAGAAAACGAATTATCAGAAGAATTGAAAAGACACTGTATAAGATAGTTCGATGAAAATTGCCATTATTTTTAACAAAATATTTATTATTATTATTATTATTTTTTTATTTTTTTTATTTTTTTGCTCTATCACAGTCCTCCAATTCGACTGGGTGGTATTTATAGTGTGGGGTTCCGGGTTGCATCCTGCCTCCTTAGGAGTCCATTACTTTTCTTACTATGTGCGCCGTTTCTAGGATCACACACTGCATGAGTCCTGGAGCTACTTCAGCGTCTAGTTTTTCTAGATTCCTTTTCAGGGATCTTGGGATCGTGCCTAGTGCTCCTATGATTGTGGGTACGATTTCCACTGGCATATCCCATATCCTTCTTATTTCTATTTTCAGATCTTGATACTTATCCATTTTTTGCCTCTCTTTCTCTTCAACTCTGGTGTCCCATGGTATTGCGACATCAATGAGTGATACTTTCTTCTTGACTTTGTCAATCAACGTCACGTCTGGTCTATTTGCACGTATCACCCTATCCGTTCTGATACCATAGTCCCAGAGAATCTTTGCCTGATCGTTTTCTATCACTCCCTCAGGTTGGTGCTCGTACCACTTATTACTGCAAGGTAGCTGATTGTTTCTTACACAGGCTCCAATGGAGGGCTTTTGCCACTGAATCATGCCTCTTTTTGTACTGGTTCTGTGCAAGTGCCGGGCATTCGCTTGCTATGTGGTTTATGGTTTCATTTTTCGTATTGCACTTCCTACATATGGGAGAGATGTTATTTCCGTCTATCGTTCTTTGAACATATCTGGTTCTTAGGGCCTGATCTTGTGCCGCTGTTATCATTCCTTCAGTTTCCTTCTTTAGCTCTCCCCTCTGTAGCCATTGCCATGTGTCATCGCTGGCTAGTTCTTTAGTCTGTCTCATGTATTGTCCGTGCATTGGTTTGTTGTGCCAGTCCTCTGTTCTGTCTGTCATTCTCGTGTCTCTGTATATTTCTGGGTCTTCGTCTACTTTTATTAGTACTTCTACCCATGCACTCTTTAGCCACTCGTCTTCACTGGTTTTCAGATATTGCCCCAATGCTCTGTTCTCGATGTTGACGCAGTCCTCTATACTTAGTAGTCCTCTCCCTCCTTCCTTTCGTGTTATGTATAGTCTGACCGTATTTGCTCTTGGGTGTCGTGCTTTGTGTATTGTCATATGTTTCCTGGTTTTCTGATCTATGCTGCGGAGTTCTGCCTTCGTCCATTCCACTATTCCTGCGCTGTATCTGATTACTGGCATTATTATTATTATTATTATTATTATTATTATTATTATTATTATTATTATTATTATTATTATTATTGGTAGGAGGTCCACAACGATATAGCTGTGCAGGAGTTGATGGTTCTTTAATAAATGTCAGTAGCTTTCGAACCCCGTGCTAGGTTCATCCTCAGTCAAGTGAACATTGTAACTTGAAGATTTCTTCGAAACAAACTTCTGAGCAGGACAAGTGTCAGTGGCAGTACAATAATTCCACAACGAAGAAGGCAAATGAAGGAACCGCTCAACAACGCAAGGGACCTTACGTCTGGCAACTTTGTAGCCGCGCCACAAGGGGGAGACACCGTGTAGCCACGGTCTAGGTATACACCTAGACCGTGAGTGTAGCAGCCCTCAAGACGTTCCAGCAGAATAGCAAACAGAAATACGAACATTAAAAACGGAATGACCTATACTCTGTTTTTTCCATCTGTCCACCCGACTGTGGTATTTTTGTATGGTAACACTGTGTCCCGGGCTTCAGATAGTTACATTCAGCTTACATTCAACAATAGTAATAATATTCTATTTCGAATATTAACGGTGTAATTCGCATATAGTAAATTATTAAAACACATTTCACTTGCAAATGTACACCCAGATATCCTTTTATTTACCTAAAACTTACACATAGCGGAACTATCTAAAGCCCGGAACGCAGCGTTACCATACGCAAACACCACAGGCGGGTGGACAGATGGAAAAAAAAGAGTATAGTCGGGCTATTGAGCGCTTCTTTCATTTGCGTTCTTCGTCGTGGAATTGTGTATCACTTGACACTAGTCCAGCTCAGAAGTTTGCTTCGACGAATTTTGAAAGTCACAATGTTCACTTGACTGAGGATGAAACTATAGTAGATTCACATCAACTGTGCATCTGATGACTAGGCCAATCCCTTACGACGCTCCTAATTGGTTGTTGATAAGCCAATCAGAGGGCTGGAAACTCTCACTCTCGAGAGAGTTCATATAGGTGGGATGTATGTTACTGCTCCCCTGAGGGATACTTTTGAAAGACGTATCCCTCAGGAGAGGTGGAACATAAATCCTGAGAGTTTCCAACCCTGTGATTGGCTTATTAACAGCCGATCAGGAGCGTCGTAAGGGACTGACCTAGTCATCAGATGCACGGTTGATGTGAATCTGCTATAGCACGGGGTTCAAAACCTATTGATATTTGTAAAGAACCAAGTGTTACACAGCTATATTATTGTGGACCTGCAACCAGTAGTATCATTATTTTCGACACGGAAAACTGGGTCTATTTTGATTATTAGATCACTGAATGAGTGCGATGGTCAAATGTGCATTCAACCTGGAGAAGAAGGGTGAACACAAATGACTCGAACGAAGAGCTTTCGGGTATTTCAACACATCACCTGGGTTCGGGGATCAGTTACCTGAACCGCGATGAGGCACAGAAATACATGAAAGTGCTTGGTTATGTCTTCTGATCACCTTTCTCCTCGCTGAACACACACGTGTGTATATATATATATATATATATATCCATACATACATACACACACACACACACACACACACATATATATATATATATATATATATATATATATATATATATATATATGTGTGTGTGTGTGGGTCTGAGTGTGTATGTGTCTGCAAGTGTACTAACTGGCTGCTTAGCTGTGTATCTGTATGTATATATGCATTCAGTGTGTGTGTATATATATATAATATATATATATATATATATATTATATATATATATATATTTCCGGGCCTTTAGCGATCGCAAGCGATCTCACCCATGGGGCATCCTCGCCAATGGAGCGTCATCGAATAGGGTTTTATTTTTGCCAGGGATGGACCCTTCCCCATCCTCGGCTCCATCAGCTAGCCAAGTCAGGTGGAATCCTCAGTCATAAGACCCTACGTCATGTGACGCGTGCCAGTCAGTGAAGAACTTCCAGATCATTCCACTGCCATTGCTGGAAAACAGGTGTTTTCTTGAGAGTCCAAAATCCAGCCATTTCTCTGCTCAGTTGATGAAATCCACAATCCGGTCACTCCTTCGCTACAGACAGGAAGCTTCCAATCTCCTTCGATGTCTTAGTTCCTCTGCCACTGTGATCCATTATGCATTGCATAACCCACATTTTGCATATGTAAAAGGCATTGAACTTACGGGTTTTTACGCCGCGCCAGAGGTTGCCACTGTAGTATATGCAAGTATGTGATCCATTATGCATTGCATAACCCATATTTTGCATATGTAGAAGGCATTGAACTTACGGGGTTTTACGCCGCGCCAGAGGTTGCCACTGTAGTATATGCAAGTATGTGATCCATTATGCATTGCATAACCCATATTTTGCATATGTAGAAGGCATTGAACTTACGGGTTTTTACGCCGCGCCAGAGGTTGCCACTGTAGTATATGCAAGTATGTGATCCATTATGCATTGCATAACCCATATTTTGCATATGTAGAAGGCATTGAACTTACGGGGTTTTACGCCGCGCCAGAGGTTGCCACTGTTGTATATGCAAGTATGTGATCCATTATGCATTGCATAACCACATATTTTGCATATGTAGAAGGTATTGAACTTACGGGTTTTTACGCCACGCCAGAGGTTGCCACTGTAGTATATGCAAGTATTGGATCCATTATGCATTGCATAACCCATATTTTACGCCACGCCAGAGGTTGCCACTGTATTCTATGCCAAAAATGGGATCCAGTTTGCAATGCATAAGCCAATTCATATATGAAGTAGGAGGCATGAAACTTACGGGTTCTTACGCCGCGCCAGTGGTTGCCTTCCACCCCTATGTGATTGGGCATTGCAGTTGTTGCAAATTTTCGTCAGCCCTCTGCTTCTCAATCTTACGTTTTTCTATTTCATCTTCTAAGACGTTAATCTTTAAGATTCCTCGGCTCATTTTCCTTTTGAAGAACCTCGATGTTCTTCTGTTTCCTCCGATTCTCTTCTCGAAGTCTCTCTAAGTCCTCCTCCTGCTTGTTTAGCTGGACTTTTGTCACATATCTGCCATCTTCAGTTTCCTTCAAATCCCAATACAAGGTCGCCTTCTCCATGTCGAGAACTACGACCGTGTTTTCCAAGATGATCACTCGAGTCTTTATCCTTTTGTTGCATTTCTGTCTCTGTCGTCTTTGCCGCTATTTCTTTTCCAAGTCTGTCCATTTTGGCAGGCTTCAAATTGATCATTCTCTCCTTTTCTTCGTGAAGTCGTTCTAAGTCTCGTATAGCTCGCTCCACATTATCTCCTCTTTCTGTCAGGGCTTCTACTTCCTTTTTCAGTTCTTCTATCATCCGAGACTTTCGGAATTCTCTTTCTCAACCCTTAAAGCGTAATCCTATGTCTGTAGACTCTTCGTCGGTCATATCGTCTTCACTGGCTAAGTTCTGTTCTCCTTCATACAATTCCACTTCACCGTCTTAGGTCGTCGTCGAAGTGAAGGTCTTCCTTTGAGGTCATTTCGTCATCAAAGTCAGCATTCACGAATTCGCCATCGTCGTCGTCCTCCGAAATTCCAAGATCCTACGTGCCCATGTTCTTCAAAGTCGTAAAGTCCATAGAGAATTTCACTATCGCCCTGCCAAGGCCAAGAAGCAGCAACAAAGCGATGTGGAACATGTCCAAACGGGGGAATCTGAATCCGCAGCTAAAGCACTTCGATAGCACAAGGGGTGATGATACTCAACAGCATGTCTCTTACGGATAAACTCCGTCTGGCTCATCCATAGTTTTTAAATCGGTCAGAGGATGCGTGCCTGGATCCTGGAGCCGTTTCTGTTTCCGCTGAAGCCGCTCCTGTCTACGGGGTTTCTCGATATTCCCAGGAGCCTCAGGGACGTCCATTTAGAAGAGTCTTTCTTCCTCTCTAATTCCTTCGTGAGTCCCGGTGGAACCAAAATGCGAAATAAAGTTCGCCAGAGATCGACGCTCTTTATCTGTCATTGGTTTTTTTTGTTTTTGTTTTACTTTCCAAGATTATTCTTGTAATATATGAAAAGTTTTTAATTTTTCTTAAACTTAAATTTTTTTATTTTCTTGTTTTTATTTGGACTGCTAATTAAAATGCTCTGAAGCCAAATAACTAATTTATAGCTAGTTTAAAACTACCTCCTCTGCCCAACTGTTTCATTCTGGAAGTATATATATATATATATATATATATAATAATAATATATATTTATATAATATAATATTATAAAATATATATATTAACTATTAATTATATAATATATAATATAATTATTATTATATACACACATATATATATTCCAGAATGGAAACAATTGGATAAATATATGATGATAAAATGATTAAAGAGGGGCGGTAGTTTTAAACTAGCTATAAATTAGTTATTGGACTTCAGAGCATTTAAATATATATATATATATATATATATATATATATATATATATATATATATATATATATATAGATATATATATATATAATATATATGTGTGTGTGTGTGTGTGTATATATATATTGTATAATAGTATGTTATATTATATATATATAAAATATATATATATAGATTATATATATATATATATATTATATATAAGATATATATATATATAATATAATATATATATATATATATATATATATATTATATATATATATTGAAATAAATATCCTATTAATAATTCTAAACAATATTACAATGTATCCGCTTAAGAAATATTGCAATTACCTTCTGTTTATGGAAATGATCATTATTGATATTTAAGACTAAACTAACCTCATATTTTAATAGCAATTTTATATGAACCCGAATATCGTAATCAGAATTTCTCTTACTCGGGGAGTAAGCCTACAAACTGCTTTGTCGTCGTTGTTGTTGTTGGGGTGGGGGGGCAGAAGAACCTAAAAAGATCTGGGAAAGGTGTTTTGCGTGGAGTTAAAGCTATAGGAATTTTAGGATAGGATATATATTTGATTTTTTACAAGAATTAAAATGTAAAAAAATGAATAATGTGTATTTTAAACAATACAGAACAATTATTTCTAAAAATATATGTAGCGTATTTTTTATATTTTTCGTTGGTGAAACAAAGCTCTATTTGACCGTAGATTTTAGCACGTTTTAATTTACGTTAAAAGTTATGAAGTTAGGAATATAATGTTTATAACTTATGAGTGAGGGGAAAATCTTGCACGCGTCTCGAGCAAGCTGGAGGTCGGGTCAAGTTTTGTTCAGTGCCAATAAGTGATTAAGCTTTCAAAATTGCAGTAATTTATAGTTCATCCATTAGTTATTTTATTCTTTTAAATTTCTGTTAAGAGAAAGGAGAATACATAGAAAATTATAATAATCACTAAAAAAACAAGATGCATAAATATTATTTTAATATAATAAAAAACCATTGCACATCATATTTTGAAATACAGTGCTTTATTTATCTGTATTATTGCAAAATATACCCTTGCGACAAGGTTTACTGGTTCGCCAGATGGAATTAGCGGAATAGCCTAGCCTATGGCACAGACTTCTATCCCCCAACACACAAGACTAATGAATATGGCGGCAAGATTCTACAGTTTTATCACAAAAATAAATCTCATGTCTACCCTGACAATGTAACCAAAATAATATATCCCATTCACTCTAAGAAATTACCCCACTACGAGACTGTTGACCACGTGGTCCTTAACGGAGCACTGGTCTAGTTAACACTTCACACAATTCACATTTAAATCAGAAAAAACAACGAGACAGGTTGGGGAATGCTTAGGAAATGCCTAACAGTTGAATTACGGCATCAGCCAAGCGCAACTTAATGAATTCTGAATCCTGGCCTAGTAACTCACAATGCTCGGTGTGTAATGATACAACCGGCGACACGAGAACTCAATTAAAACACGTCTTACCTGGTCGACCTTAAGATAAGGAAGCGGTGCATTTCTCGCTCGGGCACGCTGCCTGGGCTACCCGTTAGGCTTTTTCTTAGTGGTTGCAGGAGTTCTAGAGGTCGTGGTGCAGCGATTGGTTGGGTGTCCTGTTCTCTTGACTGAGGATGAACCCAACACATTGTTCGAAAGCTAGTGATATTTATAAAGAACAAACTCTTACACAGCCATATTATTGTGGACCTGCAACCAGTATCATCATTTTCAACACGAAAAACTGTGCCCATTATTATTATTATTTTTTTTTTTTTTTTTTTTTTTTTTTTTTTTTTTGCTCTATCAGTCCTCCAATTCGACTGGGTGGTATTTATAGTGTGGGGTTCCGGGTTGCATCCTGCCTCCTTAGGAGTCCATCACTTTTCTTACTATGTGTGCCGTTTCTAGGATCACACTCTTCTGCATGAGTCCTGGAGCTACTTCAGCCTCTAGTTTTTCTAGATTCCTTTTCAGGGATCTTTGGATCTGCCTAGTGCTCCTATGATTATGGGTACGATTTCCACTGGCATATCCCATATCCTTCTTATTTCTATTTTCAGATCTTGATACTTATCCATTTTTTCCCTCTCTCTTCAACTCTGGTGTCCCATGGTATTGCGACATCAATGAGTGATACTTTCTTCTTGACGTTGTCAATCAACGTCACGTCTGGTCTGTTTGCACGTATCACCCTATCCGTTCTGGTACCATAGTCCCAGAGGATCTTTGCCTGATCGTTTTCTATCACTCCCTCAGGTTGGTGCTCGTACCACTTATTACTGCAAGGTAGCTGATGTTTCTTGCACAGGCTCAAGTGGAGGGCTTTTGCCACTGAATCATGCCTCTTTTTGTACTGGTTCTGTGCAAGTGCCGGGCATTCGCTTGCTATGTGGTTTATGGTTTCATTTTTCGTATTGCACTTCCTACATATGGGTAGAGATGTTATTTCGTCTATCGTTCTTTGAACATATCTGGTTCTTAGGGCCTGATCTTGTGCCGCTGTTATCATTCCTTCAGTTTCCTTCTTTAGCTCTCCCCTCTGTAGCCATTGCCATGCGTCATCGCTGGCTAGTTCTTTAGTCTGTCTCATGTATTGTCCGTGCATTGGTTTGTTGCGCCAGTCCTCTGTTCTGTTTGTCATTCTCGTGTGTCTGTATATTTCTGGGTCTTCGTCTACTTTTATTAGTCCTTCTTCCCATGCACTCTTTAGCCACTCGTCTTCACTGGTTTTCAGATATTGCCCCAGTGCTCTGTTCTCGATGTTGACGCAGTCCTCTATACTTAGTAGTCCTCTCCCTCCTTCCTTTCGTGCTATGTATAGTCTGTCCGTATTTGCTCTTGGGTGTAGTGCTTTGTGTATTGTCATATGTTTCCTGGTTTTCTGATCTATGCTGCGGAGTTCTGCCTTCGTCCATTCCACTATTCCTGCGCTGTATCTGATTACTGGCACTGCCCATGTGTTTATGGCTTTTATCATATTTCCGGCGTTGAGTTTTGACTTGAGTATCGCCTTGAGTCTCTGCATATATTCTTTCCTGATCGTGTCCTTCATCTCTTGGTGTTTTATATCCCCTCCTTCCATTATTCCCAGGTATTTTTATCCTGTCTCATCTATGTGTTTGATGTTGCTCCCATCTGGTAGCTTTATCCTTCAGTTCTCGTTACTTTGCCTTTTTGTATGTTGACTAAGGCGCATTTTTCTATTCCAAACTCCATCTTGATGTCCCCAGATACAAATCCTTACAGTCTGGATTAGGGTATCTATTTCCTTGATACTCTTTACCATACAGCTTAATGATAACTTATTATTATCATTAGTTATTATTATTATTATTTATTATTATTGTTGTTAAAAAAAATTGAAAAAAATCCACAATTATATATGAAAATATATTTCTATGTAAAAATATAAAAACAAAGACTTTCGAACACCCCTCATCACACTGATGAGGAACACCGTTCAGGTGTTCGAAAGTCTTTGTTTTATACTTTTACATAGAAATATATTTTTATATATAATTGTGGATATTTTTTAAACAATATGTTTTCACGGAACTGTGAATTTCTTAACATTATTTATTATATTATTATTATTATATTATTATTATTATTATTATTATTATTATTATTATTATTATTATTATTATCATATAAAAAAGTGAGTTTTACCCAGGGAAACACCTTGGGGTACAAACACACTCGACTCGCAGATTTGATTAAGGCACAAAGGATTCATGTGAAATTAATTAGCGAGGAAGAAATCTTTGCTTCTCACTCAAGAAATTGTCCGAGAATTCTCTCGTCCTCTCTCGAGATATACCAATTTGCCGCCTTCCCTTCAAAAAGGCCGTGTTTAAGCCGGGCGCCTAATTACATTTTTTTATTTTCTCTCTCTCGCTCTCTCTCGTCTCCCTCTCCCTCTCTCTCCTCTCTCTACTCTCTCCCGCCCTCCAGCTCTCCTTTTTTTTTTCAACCGTCTCCACTCTCTCCCGGCCTGTAGAATAGAATATTACATAACCGGTGCTCTACAGAACCTGAATGTTTTTCATTTTTACATCTAGTGCTAGGACCCTCTCTCCATACCACATCCTTTAAGGAACATTTTTTTATTTTTCTGTAAAAGACAGTAACTATTAAGTTGGCTTTGTCTGTCTGTCCGCACTGTTTCTGTACGCCCTCAGATCTTAGAACTTACTGAGGCTAGGGGGCTGCAAGTTGGTATGTTGATCATCCACCCTCCAATCATCAAATATATCAAATTACAGCCCACTAGCTTCAGTAGTTTCTATTTTACTTAAGGTTAATGTTATAGCCATGATCGCGCGTCTGGGAACGCTACGTGACATTCCACCACCGGGCCGCGTTTTACGTTTCATGGGCCGAGTTTCATACAGCATTATATACGTTGTACAGAAAACTATATCGTGCCAAAGAAACTTAGGCTCATTTTTTGCTAGTTTATTATCTTTATATCACTGACTTAATTCAATTTTAATTTCAGAAATGTCTAATGGCAACTTCTCAATTCCTGATGTAAGGAAGGATTTTTGTGACGTCTTTGAACTGAAATCCTTGCTCTAGTTTTTGCTTCCACCTTCACTCATTTTTCATTCAGAACTCTGTCTTTGTATTCCTTGAAACCTTCAGCTGGCTTTTATAGAGAGGGTCCTCATCTCTTCGGAAGGAAGTTCTTTGATACCATTCTTGTTTAGTGTTCGAGATGGATTTGGAAAGGCATAGTTCCCCATTGGACGAGTCGGTTACGTGCTCGACTCCCGATCTCAGGGTCCGGATTCGATTCCCCCTGCTCAGCCAACGCTGAATCAGAGGAATTTATTTCTAGTGATAGAAATTCATTTCTATCACTAGAGTTTATCACAAACTCTAGGTCCCATTTGCTAAGTAACCAATTGGTTCATAGCCACGTAAAAATATCTAATCCTTCGGGCCAGCCCCAGGAGAGCTGTTAATCAGCTCAGTGGTCTGGTAAAACTAAGATCTACTTAACTTTTTTCGGGAAGACATGACCGTTTCAGTCCCTTCTTTTCAAAGTATTAGATGATTTACTTCTTTTTATTAATTTCATTTATAACACGGATTTTATCAATTGGTTTTGAAACAAGGCATAAACAAAAGATTAGTGTCTTGGGTTAAACACACACCCTAGGAAACTACGCGGTGTTGTTAGCATGATTAAAATATGAGTTATGCTGGAATCAACCTTCTCTTTGCATAGTTAATGCAGTTCCTGACGTAATAATGCTTTCGGTCTCGTAATATTAATTTTGCATCGCCAGCAAGTGCTTGGTTGGTTCGGTGTCTGAAGTCAATTTAGAGGCTCAGAAGCAGGTAGTGTGCCTAGTAAATAAATTTTTTTTATTCCGTTGTGCTAGCTGTAGCTTTTAAGTCATCTTTTATCCTGATGGCATTTGTTTTAGAAAATTGCCGTTTTTATATACCTGATATTAATTAAATACAATCACTGACGCTTAATTTGATAATGTTTTTAAACTTCAGTTGATGTGTTATTGGCCTATCTAGAAAAAGATTAGATATGCGAATGTGTGAACGTACTTCTTTGTTGTCGTGTAACACGGGATCTTCGTGAAAGCACAATAGGTTAGAGTTGGGTAAGCTTTGACCCTCGAACAACATTGTTGCCAAAGGCCACCAGTGGATTTCAACTGACCCACGATTATTCTTGTGTCGTTTTCAGTAGAAGCCGAGAGGGCGGGCAGAAATAGCCACGAATTGATTTTTCAGTGCACGTCTCGTTGCAAACTCTTATTTCTCCCGTAATTCGGGGGAATTTCATTAGCCGTCTGGAGTCGTAAACAATTTTATAACCAAAGAACAGACAGTCCTTGAGAGAAGAGGAGAAGAGAGAAGGGAGAAGGAGAGAAGGAGAGAGAGAGAGAGAAAGGCCAGGGCTGGGGTTTACGCCTAGAACCCAAAGACACAGGGAGCAGCCTTGCGAGTGTTGGTTGTGTTTGCGTGAATGTGTATGGAGAGAGAGAGAGAGAGAGAGAGTAGGAGAGAGAGAGAGAGAGAGAGTGAGAGAGAGAGAGAGAGAGAGGGGTTATTTCTTAGGGTTTGTTTCAGTTGCTTGCTTCGTTACCAACTTCTATTTGCTGTTCACTTCTGGTGAAAAAAAAAAACTACTTTATTTATGATCTGAAAGAATGATTAAGATCCTGCTAGATCAGTGGTTCCCAACGTGAGTTGTAACGCCCCCACGAGGGGGTAATTTGATTATGAAGGGGGGCCACTTCGAGAATGTTTGAAATAAATTAATGGCCTTTTAGGCTTCTTCCACGTAAATCTATAAGAATTATATATACCACCACAGGGGCCATAAGGATTTTAGAGCTGATTAGGTGGGGCATGGCCCCCCCCAAAAAAAAAAAACACTGTGCTAGAAATACAAGATAGGTTGTGTAGGTTTTAATTCTGGTTACAGTTAGTGAAAACCGCAGCCTCTGTCGAATTTTGATTTACGAGTATTGGTTTTGCATCAACAATGTATCGCACCTTGGAAGCCACCAATTTGAGCAGCATGAATGTCCAGAGGTGATAAAACTGCCGAAGAGAGACGGTTTCTAGTTTTTGTCTGAGAAGGAAGTGGAGAGCAATGTGGCTCTGTTCTCAGTGAAGGCTTCCTTGCTGGGAAGTTCATTCCTGTGCAAAGCGAGAATTCCAAAAGGGGATAACCAAGAGAAAGCAAGTCCCCTTTCCTTGCATCGAATGAAACTGCAGAGCTGGTTTTCAGAGTTGAGTTTGATGTGGTCCCACGCTGGTGATACCTAGTTACCCAAGAAGGAGACGAAAACCTGATCTTAATTTTTCTATTGCATTCTATCCTTGTCAAACAAGTAGTAACTGCGCCGAAGTTTCTTGGCGCAATCGAGTTTTCTGTACAGCATATAATGCTGTGTGTAATATATCCAGCTACAACCGACCGGCCAGCACCTAGTCTCTCCCCATATGTAGTCAGTGAAGGTGCGTCACAAACCTCCGAAAAGTACTGCCAGATGCACGATCCATGGCTAGCCTTAACCTTAAAATGATTAAAAACTACTGAGGCTAGAGGCTTGCAATTTGGTGCGTTTGATGATTGAAGGGTGGATGATCAACATACCAATTTGTTGCCCTTCAATCTCAGTCACGTTTAAGATCTGAGGGCAGACAGACAAAGCCGTCACATTAGTTTTTTTAACAGAAAACTAAAAAGTATCGCTATGATAGCAACGACTTATCAGATGTTTTGCTTTCAGAAAATCTATGAACCAGTAGTTTGGGTGGTAAGCTTTTCAAAGTTGCTCTGTCTACACACGACAGCACTAGAATACTAATTTGAACACTTCTGGTAATGAAGATCGATTTTGAAATCAGAATCGCCTAAGGGGTTCCGAATACAATTACTTTGAGAATGTTAATATTACTAAGGAACCTTTGTTTGCATAGAGCAGTTTGCTCAAGGTAAAGTTACTCAGACAACCTGTCTTCTCGGCTACAGTCGGATTTCTCACTGGCTGTTCCCGCCTTTTCCGACCCAGAATATATATTTTATTTTGCGAATGCTTACGAAAGATATTACATAAGGGAACAGGGGAGAGATAAGTAAGATTGGAAGAACGCAACAGACCTACTATATATATATATATATATATATATATGTATATGTATATATATATACATATATTATACTATATATACTCTAGAACATGAGGATATATTATATATATATAGATATATATATATATATATATATAATATATAATATACTCTAATACTCTAGAACATGAAGATATTTATATATTATATTTTATTTATATATATATATGTATATATATATATGTGTGTATATATGTATATATATATATATATATAGTATGTGTGTATATAAATATATATATATATATATATATATATATATATATATATATATGTATATATATGTGTATATATATGATATATATATATATATATATATATATATATATATATATATATATATATATATAGATATATAGTATATATATATCTATATATATATATATATATATATATATATATATATATATATATTCTAAAATATGACGGATTTGCTTTTTTGTGTGGATCTTATCCACATGTTTAGTCATTACTGTAACGTTCTGACTTGAGCTTAACGTGTGGGAAATGGAAAGAAAGGGTGGTTGTTAGCATGAAGACGGGCGACCATGATCAATTTAAAATTACAGTAAAAGTGCGTGGAACAGAAAGTATATTCAAAATGTTCAAATTAACTTAGGTTTCCTTAAAAACAAGTAAAAAATGCGTCGAAGTTTCTTCGCGTTTTCTGAGCTGTGGCCCATGAAGATTTCAGCCACGGCCTGATGGTGGCGCCTGTCGTATAGCGTTGCCAGACGCATGGTAATGACTAACTTTAATATTGAATAAAATAAACTGCTGTGGCTAAAGGGTTGCAGCTTCATATATTTGATAATTGGAGGATGGATGATCAACATGACAATTTACAGCCCTCTAACCTCTGTAGTTTTTTAAGATCTGAGGGATGACGGGCAGTCAAAGCCATCTCAATAGTTTTCTTTTACATAAAACTAAGTGCTGGTTCTATTCAAGCCGAACAGAGAAATCCTAAAACTTGAGCCATGAATTCTTGTGGAGAACGACCTTTTATCTCCTCTGCTCCCTAAGTAAGGTGCTAAATCTAGTCTAGGCGTATTTTTTTTTCTTATCATATTTCATGCTGTGAATCTTAACTTTCTGTGAGCCATGTACGATTGTCGTGATGTCAGAAACCTCAAACTTCCATGGGTCGAATTGTCTTGAATTTGCAGTGACTTGTGATGCCATTCAACATAAGAGATTGGTCGTCTTGGTCATTTTTAGTTTCTGAAAATAACTATAAACATTTTAACTTTAAACAGTGAGCAAATGTACGACTGCAGTATGCGGGCATATCGCGTTCTTTATTATAAATAACACAAACGCGTTGAGTATCCGTGTTCCAGTATTATGTACACATTAAACGAAAATCAGACAAGAAATAATGGAGGGAAATTAGAACTGAAGAGATACAACACATCCCATTGTGGGAACTTTTTTACTTTTTTACATACAAGATATGTGACACGTGGAATAAACTGCCACCAGAAGTTGTAAACAGCAACAGTGTGGAAGAGTTTAAAAGAAAGCTAGACAAAATCATTAGGACACTGTGAATGCACAGTAAAACCTGCTCGTAGAAGATAAGTGAACACACGATGTCTCCTTGGATGGACTAACAAGTCTTTGAGACATCCTAATCCTTGTAACTCCTTGTAACAAAGAAAAGTTTTGCCCTAGTTATGTAATCCTAGTATCCAATTACGGTTGCTTAGATGCAAATTGAAGTTGTGTGTGTGAGTGTGTAGTAGTAGTAGTAGTGTAGTTCGAACGCATATTCAACTTTTGTGTGTGTAAAGCAAGCTTTGCAGTTTAGGTTCATCGCAAGCAACAGGAAACAAGCAAGAAACAATTTATAGTTCAGGAAAAACAAAGGCTCATCGCAAGCAATAGAAAACAAGCAAGAAACAATACGTGGGAGCGGTAAACCTTATGCACGTAGATGGACGCCTCATTAAATCTTGACCTGCGAGAACGGAACTACCGCGCGATTAAAGATATATGGACATCCTATGCAAATCCCCTTTCCCTGGGCCAGGCGCTGTCATCCCTTGGGGATAGGTAAGAGTTAGCGCCCATTGTAGTAAAGATGTTTGTCTGGTGCGCCGAAAATGAGGCTATTTTTTGTCACTTTTGTTTGGAGTCTGAATCAAGTTCATTCTGAACCTGATGCTGTTATGAGTCTCGAGATTTAAGTGCAAATAATGAAAGAAAGGAAAACTGTACGATAGACCCGACGCCAATATCTGAATTTGTTGATATGGGAATATATTCATGCCTTACTGAGGATATGGTGATTTATATGTATATATATATATATAAGCATATACTATATATATATATATATATATATATATATATATATATATATATATATATATATAATATATATATATATATATATATATATATATAATATATATACACATAAATTTCTGAGCGCAAGTTCCCTATGTCTGAAAAAATAACTAAAACTAGTTTTGAAAGGGTCTCTTGATGGTCGAAACTTGACTTCATTGAGTCATTGAGATCTTGATCGAATTTATAATTAATGCACGAAATAATAATATGTGGCTCTTGAAAAATAAAGTATTCGCCTGGTAAAGGGTAAATGTTTTACGGGATAATCGGCCAGCTTTTGGAACCCCCCACCCCAAAAAAAAAGTGGGGTGATATGAAATTAGTTGTTCCAAGAATACATATCCATTAGGTAAATAAAGAATGACGAAGTCTTCATAAATGTGAACAGCAAACACTGCCTTTATTCCAATGGCTTCATATACCGAAAAACGGTTTAACATCATAGTTTCCTTTCTATCCGTAAATGCTTTCGTTCGTTTGCTTGTGTGCAAGTAAGTATATCTTAGTTTAACAAGACCACTGAGCTGATTAACAGCTCTCCTAGGACTTGCACGAAGGATTAGATATTTTTACGTGGCTAGGAACCAATTGGTTACCTAGCAGCGGGACCAGCAGCTTATTGTGGGATCCGAACCACATTTTATCGATAAATTAATTTCTATTCACCAGAAACACATTTCTCTGATTTCACGTTGGCAAAGCGCGGAATTGAACTCGTGACTACCGAACATGTAGGCGAGCACGTAAACTACTCGTGTATGACTCCCCAGAGACATAGGTACATTTTTTCGACTTGCCTTCCATTGTATGAATTTTATAGTCTGGCAGATGTAGGTCATAAACCACCATCCTCCCCCGGCCTGTATTGTCCCCAGACGTGTGACTGACTGAGGGCAGCAGCAGGGCCGCCCCCAAGGGCGATTTTGTTCTGCATTGAAGCCTCTCGTCCCCTCGTGTCAAAACAACTCCCCCATCCGGTTTCAGTGATGGCGTAGCATTTTTATCTCTCTTGTTTATTGAACGGAGCAAATTAATTGAAGTTGTGAGCGTTTTTATTTTTTGAAACGCGGCGAAGCGATTGAAGATGTGAGAAGCGCTTCAACAAAAAGAGCGCCTCTCTGTTGTACGTCGGGAGAGGCTTTGATCCCACATCTTTCCCGCTCCATTAGTCTGCTGTTATTTCGTCTCGCTTTTTTTTCCTTTTTTGTGTGTGTGTTGTTGTGTGTGTGTTGTTTATAGTAGATTTGGGATGTGAGGAAAGTTGGGACAAAAATTCCTTACGAACCGATGAACTGATAGAAAAGAAAGGTTAACCTAATGCTAGAAGTAGAATTTGAAAACTGCAAAAGAGGCAGCTCATAAACGTTATTGTTATTGGTTTCTTTTATTATTATTTTAGTAACTGCTGTCCCTCTACGTAAAAAGCACAAAAGGGCGTGAAATCTCTCAGCAAGCTGTCCTTGCGTTAATTTCCCATTTATGTAAAAATAGGAAAAATCAAAGTTATTTAAACTGGTTTAGCATTGAGTAAGTGATGCTGAACAAATGAATATAGACGGAAACTGTACAAATCAAAATGGGCGTAATGTCTGTCTGTCCGTCTGTCATTCAATCATGGCCAAACGGCTGGTCCGATAGGCATGAAACTTGGCAGGGTTATGATGGGGACCTCTAAGATGGTTTTTAGTGGAGTTTCATCCTCCTCCCCCAACCCCCTCCGAGGTGGGTGGGGGGGGGGGGGTTAGAAAGGATTCCCTGAAACGGAGCTGGTTCTGCCCGTAGACTTAGTTACTTTACGAATTTTCATACATAATTTCTGTATCATATGTTTGCTAGTATAAATAAATACATTTGAGAAATCATTTAGATACATCCGGTAATAGGCAACATCACCCCTCGACGCTAATGTAGGGCGAAGTATGCAAATACTACTGCGTTATTGACAAATGGCTCAGTTATGACATTATAAGAGGTTTTCAGGATGTCTTGAGAACTTGGCATACTACCTACAGAAGTGACACTCAAACTGGTTGCCGTGGCACCCCAGGGTGCCATAGACAGTGCCTAGGGGTGCCGCAAGATTGTCATGGATTTTGTCTTGGTTGGTTTATCTCAATGAACATAAAAAAAAGAAAAAAACAAGTTTGGATAAGTCCACATATAATTATTAACAGTGTGTCTACATATTATATAAGTATATATATATATATATATATATATATATATATATATATATATATATTATATATGTATGTATGTATGCATATTCATGCGATACGCGTATATGGTGAAAAAGGAATACCACGGTAATGATTCCATTAGTTAGGGTGCCATCACTGAGAAAAGATCGAGAACCACTGAGTCCTACAGCATCCCGCCTACTAACTACCATTGTAGGTCTGTCAAAGCTTCACTGAAAATTCATTTGAAATTGTTTTTACTCTAAATTCCTTTACTTGCATTTTACAATGTTTACCAATTTTTCATGCATACAATTCTTAACATGGGATTTATCTTCCTTTCAGAGTCAAATTTTTCCTGAAAATGAAACTTGAAAAATACGTAGTCTCTCTCTCTCTCTCTCTCTCTCTCTCTCTCTCTCTCTCTCTCTCCACAGAAAGAAAGAATCATCAAATAGAAAAAAATTTAATGAAATTGATATATGTAAGTTCTCTCTCTCTCTCTCTCTCTCTCTCTCTCTCTCTCTCTCTCTCTCTCTCTCTCTCTCTCTCTCTCTCTCCGCGGAAAGAAAAAAACCAAATATAGAAAAATAATAAAACTTTCCTAGAAGCCACCCTTTATCTAGGGTAACGGAGTAATGTCTTTAAAAAAATAGAGTGACATAGGTATATATAAGCATGCGTACTGTGGTGTACAAATTAATAAGCAGGTTACATTCTCTCATTAATGGTATGGTAAGTGCTTTTTAAAACCTAGTAATAAAACCCCATTGTTATTTCACTGTATCGTTGATATATTTTGTAATAAAAGATAAAACGGAAAAGTTGATAGGAGAAACTAGTTTGTAAACAATCATGTCATTTCGCATGCATCGAATTTTGTATTTGTCATTGAGTGGAATAACATTTTTTTTAACAACGGCCAACTTTGTTTTTCACTGATATCTCGGTCCTGTAACGAGTGATTTGTTGTTCAGGTGAATGTGTGTAATTACTCTGATTATATTTGCACCAACAGCAAAAGCCTCACAAAACAGAAAATTAACTGACGTGGTCACTTCCTAAAAGACATGAAATTTTTACCGTTAGACTATTAAGGAACAATGGCGCCTCGCCTACCCACAAAAAGTAATAAAGAATAGCAGAATTTCCTTCGGCGCAATCGAGTTTTGTGTACAGTGTACGATGCTGCATGAAGCTCTCAGCCACGGCCCTTGAAACTCTCAGCCGTGGTCCATGTAACTTTCAGCCACGACCCAGTGGTGGCACCTGTAGGCTTGCTATATGATTATGGGTAACTTTAACCTTAAAATAAAATAAAAACTATTGAAGCTAGATGACTGCAATTTGGTATGCTGGATGATTGGAGAGTGGATGAACAGCATACCAGTTTGCAGCCCTCTAGCCTCAGTAGGTTTAAAGATTTGAGGGAGGACAGGAAAAGACGGGACAGGGAATTAGCCGTCTCAGGTGCAATGTAAGCATTACTCAAGGTTCTTTGCAACATTCCTTCGGCCCCTAGCTGCAACCACTTTCATTCCTTTTACTGTACTTCCTTTCATATTCTTTATCCCATCTTTCTGTCCACCCTCCCCTAACAAATGTTTCATAGAGCAACTGCGAGGTTATCTTCCTGTAACACCTTTCAAACCTTTTACCGTCAATTTCCGTTTCAGCACTGAATGGCCTTAGTTGCCCCAGTGCTTGGCATAATGCCAAAAATCTATATAAATAAAAGTAAATAATAAAAGGAATGGTTGACAGTCATCCAGAAAGGAACAAAGAAAGGTGTAAGCGAAAGGGACAATCGCTTTCATTCTAGCTCATAACGCTGAGAGATCTAATATCCAGCGAAGGCCGTCATCGCAGTGAAAGCTTTTGATGTGTCAGTGGAAGTCTGGGAGGTGACCCATCACAGCCGTCGTCTTCCTTTCTCCGAGTCAGTTGCCGTTTACTGTAATGACAGGCCAATCATTAGTTTTTTGTGCGTTTTTTTCTTTATTTTTGCTCTTAACTTGTAATATATTTCCTTCCACTTTTAAGCTTATGGTAGGTTAGGAAGGAAGCCCTTATTAGATATCGAATACGAAAAGTTTTTGTGGTTTTTTTTTATAATACGAAAGAATCGCCCTAAGTGCTTTTCGCTATTAAGCTTAATACAAAACTCACTCTCTCTCTCTCTCTCTCTCTCTCTCTCTCTCAAAAAAGGCTTCGATAGAAACGTTATCAGCAAGGTTTAATGAACTCTGTTCAAAATTACATTTGTGGCTCGATATTTGCGACACATATAGTCTTATCTTTTTATTTACGAATTTTTCCGTATGACAACCTTTCTATCGAAGCCTTTTGAGAGAGAGAGAGAGAGAGAGAGAGAGAGAGAGAGTTTTGTATTAAGCTTAATAGCGAAAAGCACTTAGGGCGATTCTTTCGTATTATAAAAAAAAACCACAAAAACTTTTCGTATTCGATATCTAATAAGGGCTTCCTTCCTAACCTGACCATAAGCTTAAAAGTGGAAGGAAATATATTACAAGTTAATAGCAAAAATAAAGAAAAAAACGCACAAAAAACTAATGATTGGCCTGTCATTACAGTAAACGGCAACTGACTCGGAGAAAGGAAGACGACGGCTGTGATGGGTCACCTCCCAGACTTCCACTGACACATCAAAAGCTTTCACTGTGATGACGGCCTTCGCTGGATATTAGATCTCTCAGCGTTATGAGCTAGAATGAAAGCGATTGTCCCTTTCGCTTACACCGTTCTTTGTTCCTTTCTGGATGACTGTCAACCATTCCTTTTATTATTTACTTTTATTTATATTTATATATATATATATATATATATATATATATATATATATATAATATATATATATATATATAATATATATATATATAACGTTCATGCGTAGGGAAAGCGAGGGAAATAGATTTTGAAATGTTGTAGTTACCTATGTAGATATCACGTCAAACACTAATTCCCCTTAGGGGGGCCAATGCCGTCAGTGCACCTCATTCGGTGCAATGTAGGCATTACTTAAGGTTCTTTGCAGCGTCCCTTCGGCCCCTAGCTGCAACTACTTTTCATTCCTTATACTGTACCTCAGTTCATATTCTCTTTTTGCCGTCTTACTGTCCACCCTCTCCTAACAATGCTTTGATGTTTTCCTCCTGTTACACCTTTCAAACCTTTTAGTGTCAATTTCCGTTTTGGGCGCTGATGAATGGCTTCAGTTGCCCCAGTGCTTGGCATTATGCTAAAAGTCTATATGAATGTGTATATATAAAAATCAAACACTCATTCCGATCCCTTTGTGACTCCTTTCAGATTGAAGCACCGATGTTGGGAGGAGGCGAGGATGATTCCTCTCGTCGGGGACCTTTGGAATTTTTCACCAACATGTTCAAACGACGCCGGGACCATGACCCGCACGACGACCCCCGCCCCCCCGACATGACACTTCACGGTAAGGACCGAAAGCTTTCGTCTTTCTTGTGTGGCCTTTGGCGCCATACTCCCCAAAATGGAAATAAAAATCGTGTAAATGTAAGTAAAAGAAATGTAGACATAATAAACTAAAAAATAAATAACAAAAATAATACTAGATATGATAAAAATTAGAGTAAGAGTAATAAAAATAAACTCCATACGCCCCAAAATAGGAATAATAATCATAGAAACGTAAGTAAAACAAATGTAAACATAATAAAATAAAAATAAACATTAATAAAAATAAGGATATATATGATTAAAATTAGAGTAAGAGTAATAGAAATAAACTCCATACTCCCCAAAATAGGAATAAAAATCATAAAAACGTAAGTAAAAAAAATATAGTAGACATAATAAAATAATAAGCATTAATAAAATAAGAACAGATTTGATGAAAATTAGAGTAAGAGTAATAAATATAAACTCCACACTCCCCAAAATAGATATAAAAATCGTAAAACGATTAGTGAAAACAAATATCAAAATAATAAAATAAAAATAAACATTAATGAAATAAGAATAGATTTTTAAAAGATTAAAGCAAGAATAATAAAAATAAACTCCACATTCCCCAAAATAGAAATACACATCATTAGAACCGTAAGTAAAACAAATATAAAAATGATAAGAACAAAAATAACATTAAGAAAATAATAATTTAATAGAGTAAGGATAATAAAAATAAAGTACGTGAGAAATGTGGGTTTCTGTTTCCCTCTTTGCTGTGTAATTCCTTCCTTCCTTCTATTATTATTGTTGTTATTTTTATTTTTTCCTAGAACAGTTTCCTTCTAGATTCAGGTTTGTTGTTTCTCTTTTGGGGAAGGTAAGGTGTCATTAAGATAACCTAACTTTTATGTAAGGTTTTTTTTTTTTTTTTTATTCTGTAAGTACGAATATTTTGTCGATCAACTGTATGTTTAGCCTTGTATCTTGAATATGTGTTTGTGTGTGTGTGTGTGGAGAGAGAGAGAGAGAGAGAGAGAGAGAGAGAGAGAGAGAGAGAGAGAGAGAGAGAGAGAGAGAGAATGGGAACTGTTGAAAAGGGATAATACCTCGCATTTATAAATTCAACTTTATTTTTTATTTTTTTTTAAGATGATTCATGTTTTACGTCCAGTATTTGCTGGCTCGCCTTTTCCATGTATTTGGTTAAATATGAGACAATTCTCGCGATTTTGTATCTAAGAAAAATATTCCATCCAGAGTTTACACTATCTAAGCAAGTACGCTGTATGCTTTTCCCATTTTCCGATTCGGTCTGCAGCCGGGAATCGATAATAAAAAAAAATGTGTAGACGAGAGACCTGATCGTCGAGGTTGGCGTTTCGCTGTGTTCAGAGTTATATATTGATTTATTTCGGTGAATCAGAGAATGAAAAAAAAAAATTGTAGAATTATTGAGAGCGTTTCAGACGGATTCCAGTCGTATTGTTACAGACCTTTCGGTGATTCATCGTTAGCGCATTTCCTCCAATTGAAATCAAAGTTCGGGTTCCTTGCTAATGAAGGGCAAATTGTTTTCAGCATATAATTTCGAAATCACGGTATGTATGAATGTGTGTATGTGCGTACATGTTTTTATATATATATACTATAATATTATATATATATATATATATTATATATATATATTATTATATATTATATTATATATTATATATTATCAATATATATAATATATATATATATTATATATATCTATATATATATATATTATATATATATATATCATATATTATTTATATATTATATATTATATATTATATTTATTATATATATATATTATATATTATATATAGAATATATTTATAATATATCTATATATATATATATATATATATATATATATAGGCCAAAGCCACGAAGGAAAGTGAAACATTGCCTTTGGCTTGTACAATTACTTGGACCCTAGTATAAGTCAAATGTGTAAAAATGACCTTAACGATAAAATCACTGACTTAATTACGAATTAGTTACCTTAAATATAGTCTTTGTCTCTGTAGGTTTAATGTGCTTTGTAAAAATTTTCACTTTGCGAATGAAATTTTTTTTTTTTTAGCAAAATGAGATTTATTGAATTGTATTTTTATATTTTTTTTTTTCTGGTCAGTCACCGCATTATATTTTTGTCTTGTCCCTGCTTCCGAGAAGTTGGACTTAATCTTGTATAAACCTCTTAAATTGTACCCTTGTTTTGGATAGGTCTACTAATTCTCCAGGCGTGTTGGATTCCAGGTACATATTCTCCTTTATAACCCCTCTCTTTGTAAACTTACTTTCATATGTATATCAGTCTGCCTAATAAAGGACAAGAATTTAAAATGCCTTGCAGTGGTACTCCATTGTTTCACATTCCTTCGTAGCTTTTGCCTCTATTTATATATTCATCACGTTCGAAATTTTCGTGATTCAATTATACATACATACACACACACATGTAGACATACATACATATATATATATATATATATATATATATATATATATATATATATATGTATGTATGTATGTATGTATGTATGTATGTATAAATGAATCACGAGAATTTGGAACGTGATGAAATATAGAAATAAAGGTAAAAACCAGTCAAGACAATGAAACGATGGAGTGTTGCGAGATCTTTCGACTCAACGTCCTCTACTAAGTAGTCTGCTAAGTGTATGTGTATATAATATATATATATCATATATATATATATATATATATATATATATATATATATTGTGTGTGTTTTGTGTTTGTACGTATTTTGTTTGTATTCAACTTTCTTCAGTTTTTTCAAAACATTTTTCAACTGCATGACAGTGCATAAAGTTGTAAATGTTATAGAAATATTTTGAACAGTCGGTTTATTTGCAATTCAGAAGTTGAAGTATGATTCTGAAAGTGACTGTGTAGTTTTTCACCTCTTGGATCTGCCCAGTGTTAGATTTTGACTTATATATCTGTATATATATAGTTAAATATATATATATGTAAATATATATAATGTAAATATTATATATATATATATATATATATATATATATCTATATATTGCAAGCTTTCCCCTTATTATTATTGTCTGCTACCTTTCCATGAAATTTTTTTTATTCCTGTAGGCTCTTACATGAACACATTCCAATATTTTTAGTTTTTCTGACTTATTTACAAATTCATAAGTACGCATTTGGCTGCCAAGCACACCGTCATGAGTTGAGGTTTCAAGGAACCTTATCAATATAAAGTACATTGATGCTAGAAAAGTAATTCAGTTACGTCAGAGATATTTGACCGGCTATTTTGCTTTTCAGGTAAGCCAATTGTCTCCTCTCTTGACAGTTGATTCAAAGTGCAACTGCGAGATTTTCCTCCTGTCACACCTTTTAAACCATTAGACTATCAATTTCCTTTTCAGCGCTGATTGACCTCATAAATCTGCGCTCTTGGCCTTGGGCCATAATTCTATATTGACTTCCATTCCATCTTTAAAGTTTGTGTAAAACACACTTGGTTTTTTAATTTTTTTTTATTTTATAATTTTTATTTTATGAGGCTTCTGTAACTGTATGGATAACGCTTCATCAGTTATCAGTATACGATTGGTATTTTCTTATCCGACTGTTATCGTCGCTTGAAAAAGTTCGTTTACTTTGGTCTCCTGTCTTTCTGTTCGGCGAAATGCACAAAATAACCCCTTGATTTCTGGGATATTGCAAATCCACCTCCTCAGGGTAGTCGTAGTATGACCAATATAGATGGGCTGGGCACGAAACACAATTCCCCTATGGCCTTGTCAATTTCCACACCACACTGGTCTGCATTCTCCTTTGGTGGACGGTGCTGTTTGTCCTCACTCAAGTTGCCATTCAGTTTGGGCAACAGAATATCCTCAGTTCTTATCTTTTGATATGCGATAGTGGAACGAACTTCTCACCCGATTGTCAATTTATTTAATGTCGACGGCTGATTCCGCGTATTTATGTACTTAATGTAATGTATGTAGGTTGATTTGAATAACCACAAATGCCTTCTTGATTTCCATATTTTTCACCTTTGGAAACGCTTGCCACAACTAATCCTATTTGCATATCCATATACACGTGTGTGTTCACAGTAGATTTACATGACTTTATTATATAATGGAATACCACAGGAAATATATATATATATATATATATATATATATATATATATATATATATATATATATATATATATATAATGTGTGTATGTGTTTATATATATATATATATATATATATATATATATATATATATATATATATATATATATATATATATATATATATATATATATATATATATATATATATATATATATATAACAGTACCAAGTGCTTTCACCTGTTTATTCAGGCATCATCGGGGCCCAATAAACGGAGAAAGCGCTTGGTAGTGACCTTCTGCCTGTCATTTTCCGGTGGTATTCTCAATATTATATATATATATATATATATATATATATACTATATATTATATATATATATACATAATATAATGTCTGTTTTTTTATGTTAATATAATAAGCACTTGACCGTTAAAACAATGTTTACGATGGTGAGGATCGGACCATTCCACCCTCAGTGAAATTAATTCAGTTCGAGATTAGGTTCCAGAGTAGGTTCATATTCTCTCTCATAGCCGAGTGGCATAATAGTACCTGGCTCTTATTACCGTGTGTAAGTCCTTATTCCATCACTGAAGTAAGGGGCTTATTTTATTTTCCGTTTGGATGAGACTTGTAATTGACTAGACGTTTATTTGAAATGTGTTGCTGGCCCCCCCAACAGAGTCATGTGTATATATATATATATATTATATATATATATATATATAGATTATATATATATATATATATATATAATAATATATATATAATATATATTTATATTATATATATATATATATATTTATATTATATTAATATATATATATATATATACTATATATTATAATATAATTGTGTGTTTGTATTTCAGAGAAATAAAACACAAATCTATATCCGTTTCATAAGAAATGATTTCGATGATAATAGCTATACCAGTGATTACTTCAAAAGATAGGAATATCATCGTAACAAAAAATATAGCATTTTTTAAAAATTCTCTCCGTGAATAAGAAAAATGACACTCGCTCTCAACATTACACTGTTGACAGTTTAATTATGTAGTAGCAGCTGAATAACAAATGGCCCTTTCCAACCAAACAATGAAAAATGACCAGCTCTGAAGCGCTGTGGGTAGCAAATGTTATTTTGCCCAAAAGCTTTCGGATTGCGTGACCCAAGATTGAATTAACCGTAACTTCGTAGATTAAAAAAAAAAAAAAGCCTGATACACGGGTTGGTCCAGAAAGGCAATAGTTTGAAGGCAACATAAACAGAATTTATTCTTTTAAATCATATATATATTATATATATATATATATATATATAGATAGATATTATATATATATATATTATATATATTTATTCATTTTATCATATATATATATTATATATATATATATATATATATATATATATATATATATATATATATATCTATATATATATATATATATATATATATATATTATATATATATATATATATATAATTATACACATTGTATGTAAATTGCTACATATATATTATGAACATGTATGTATGTAAATAAATACATACATCTATATTATATATTAGGTTATTTATATATATATATATAAAATGTTATACAACGGTATGTAAACTATATGTGTGTGTATATTATGTATAATAATATATAGTAATATAATATATATATATATATATATATAATATATATTATAGATATAATATATATTATTTATAGGAGCGCAGATATAAGAGGTTCAGGAGGTCCATTGATACTAAACATGAAGGCCAAGATTTATTATAAAACGTTTCGCACATCAACTTTGTGCATCTTCAGTCTGTAAAAAGAGAAATGCATATATTAAAAACTAAAAAACAGGATTCACAATAGTATTCATTAAAATGCGAATAGAGTCGTTGATTAAAAATAAACATGGAATCTTGCACAGCAAGTTCAAGAAATTGTTTAAAAAGGGGTTTGCTAAAACCATGAAATACAGTGTCATCGCTAATAAAAATCTTATTTAAAATAATATCTATGGTTTCGTTCAATGGTACATTCGTAAACAACGATTCCACGTCAAAACTGGCCATTTGGTAGTCTCCGTCCTGATGGATGATTTGTTCCTGAAATTGATATCCATTTTTCAAAGTGTTTACGAATGTACCATTGAACGAAACCATAGATATTATTTTAAATAAGATTTTTATTAGCGATGACACTGTATTTCATGGTTTTAGCAAACCCCTTTTTAAACAATTTCTTGAACTTGCTGTGCAAGATTCCATGTTTATTTTTAATCAACGACTCTATTCGCAGGTCGATGGAGTTGCTAGGGGTCGCCACTTGGGCCAATATTTGCGAACTTTTTTATGTCATATTTGGAAACAGGAACAGAATTTTTAGACAATTGTCCTATTTCTTGTAAACCAATGTATTACAGAAGATATGTTGAACGACACATTTGCACTTTTCAGATACCAGTGGCAAATAGCAAAATTTTTGGACCACATTAACGTACAACATCCCAACATTAAATTCACAATGGAGATAGAAAATGGAAACAAATTACCATTTCTGGACATTCTTGTCACTAGAGTCAATTCAGAATTCACGACTGCAGTATATCGAAAAAGGCGTTCACGGGATTAGCCAATAACTTCTATAGTTCTTGTCAGAAAACCTTTAAAACTAATACTATATACACACTGGTCTATAGAGCTTTGAAATATTCATCCAACTGGCAAATTTTTCATAACGAAATGGAATTTTTAATAACCTTTTTTCAAAAAAAACTCCTATCCCAAGACATTGTATATAACATAATTAACAAATTATTGTAAGGTAAACTATATCCAACCGCCTCCTCCGCTAATGGATGTCCAAAGAAAACATGATTTATGCATCGATTCCATATATAACAGACTCGAAGTTTTCTCTTAGACTCTCACAAATAATAGAACAAGAAATTCCTTATCTCAAAATTAAACTCATCTCA
>NC_061101.1:19559203-19576703 GCF_015104395.2 Macrobrachium nipponense | reverse complement strand
TATGCAGACTAGTTATCTGTTGCAGAGATAGATAAGTCAAATTGTGGTAAGTGAATTTATACTCTCCTGCCGATTCTTACCCGGATGTTAGAGTCCTAACGCACTTATCTGAAGCAACTTAGGGAGGTTACGGAAATTGAAACACAGTTGTGAGAAGTTGGTTTTATTCCCAGATTCCTTAACAGCGAGGTTACTGCTATTATTATTATTATTATTATTATTATTATTATTATTATTTTATTATTATTATTATTATTAATTATTATTATTATTATTATTTTTTTATTATTTTATTATTATTATTTATTATTATTATTTTTATTATTATTATTATTATTATTATTATTATTATTATTCACAAGATAAATATTCATATGGAACAAGCCCACAGGAATCATTTGACTTAAAATTCAAGCTTCCAAAGAATATGGTGTTCATTAGGAAGAAGTAAGAGGAGGTAAATGGAAATGCATAAAAAAAAGAGATCCCACTTATTAAAAAAGAAAAAAAAAACAAATTAATAAATAGATGAAAATGTATTAAAATGCAAGGAGAATAATAGTAGGATAGTAATGTATTACACCCTCGCTTGAACTTCAGAAGTTCCAATTGCACGATATCCTCTGGGAGGCTACTTCACAGCCCGACTGTGTGAGGAATAAAGGAGCTCTGGAACTAAGAAATTCGACAGCGAAGCACATTCACTGCATAATGTTGTTGCTGTTCAGCTAATGTGGTTGCTCTCGGCAGTTAAAGGGGATCAGGGACCAGGGATCAATTGTGAATGTGAAAGATCTCTTTTGAAATAAGACTTATGAAAAAGTGACTAACCAGGAGACCAAAGTCATAAGTGCTACTGTCAGGAAACAGACACCTACCACCACGAACCACTCTCTCTAAAAAGAGATAAATCCAGTTAACAAAAATCCATTTGTGCGACAGTGGCCTAACCGAGAAATAATTGATCAAATGGAAATGTCTGATTAATCAGAATTCTGTTAAATTGACCGTTGTTTGTTGTTTTGATTTATTATTTCTCTGTCGTAATTGATTGCCAGTTGTATTGTATGTGTGCGTGTGAATGTTTTACTGATGTTGAGTGAACAGGAACGCAATAATAAAAAACTATTATTGGAGCCTAGTCCATTTGATTGTAACTCAGTCGTTTAGATTTTTTTTTTCCAATCTAAAACACAGCCGTTTAGCCTTAGAATCTACACTTTCAAAGTTAAGCAATACCGTATTAAGAAAGAAAATCCGGGTAAATATTTTGGCAGGTCATGAGAAAATCCGGGTAAATATTTTGACAGGTCATGCAATGCGATTGCCAAGCGTCACCGATGATGCTCTCAGAGATTTGGTAGTTATGCGTTGCGTCGAGTGACTTGTCATCTCGTCTGCGAATCATTTTCCCTTCTGGCAATGCGTAGATTTTAATCTCGCTGCACGGAGGTCATGTGATGGAACGGAGGACGTAAGTGAATTGGGTGTTGAGACCAGCTCTGCCAATAAGAAGTTTGACACCTAGGTCAGCTGACTGCCACGTCTGCCGTTTTCATTTTTGTTTTTCGAGTTCGATGCCGTTGCAATGCCCTGATATTCCAAGTTTTATTTGACAGGGGAGAAAATAAAGCGACTTGTCGTCATATTTCGATATTAAGAAATATTTTAACAGATGAAATTGATGGTAAACAGAAGAAAAAATTATAGTTACGTCGACTTCGACTAAGTGTTAGCAAGAAATTTTATCTTTAAATTACAAGCTATTATTGGAGACATTCTCCTTGTACTATAGTATCCCAAAAGTAACTTTTTGTGATTGTTTGTTTGATTTTATTTATTTTTTCTTTTCATCTTGAATCACTTCCTCAGAGGTCAATGTTGACATATCACGGTAATATTATTACAGAGATTTGTTTCCAACAGCTAAAAATGTTTGTCAGATCTGGAAATGGGTTGGTATGAATAAGAAGAAAAAATATAAAACGTACTGTATTATAGTTGAAGCTCACATTATCACAAGACATTTCCGTTGCTTAGCAGTCCATTCACAGCTAAATTTTAAGCTGTGAATTATGGTACAACAGAGAGAGAGAGAGAGAGAGAGAGAGAGAGAGAGAGAGAGAGAGAGAGAGAAATACGATATTCGGACTGCCTTTTTTCTCTTTCACTGCTTTTAGCGAAGTTACTTTTTAGCAATAAGATGAAATTAACTTTAACCTTATGTTTTCATCTAAGTAAAACTATGAAGTAAAATATACTCTATTGAAGGAAAATTCAAATCAGTAACCTTTCTATGATTCTCGTCAAGGGAGGCATGTAATAACGCTTGTTAGGGAGAAGCAGACGTGGCCAGATCCATTCAAGGGCAATTGTCCGAATAAGTGGAATGTGGGTTCATAAACCCGCAGGGTTCTGCGCCGTTCCAACCATTTTTATCGTTATTTTGCCAGTCTACTTAATCCATTAGCGTCAAGTCATTTGGCTGTTAACGTGAATTTTGAGGGCGAATTGGATGTTTTTGTTGCTCATTTGTTTTCTTTTAATCTTTTCATACATGGTCTGTCTCATTTCAGATTCGAGTTAGTCTCACTGAAACGATAAGTGTGAACATTGACGAGCGCCATAACTAGAATTTATATTTATTTTCTTTATGTATTTACGGAACTTGTCGAGCATTCGACTGTATTTCAAGTGATGCGCGTTCACCGTATTCTGTTGTCTTTCGGATATTTATATCACTGCCTTGGTTCTGTCACACAAGGATCTCCTTTTAAAACCCTTTAAAAGAAATCCCATCTTTAGATATTTCCTTTTGTGACGCTTACACTTTTCGGGTCAGATATGTTGAGACGAATGGCCACGTTCATAGGATACGAGATATGGAAGGATGGAATATTATATTTCGTTTCCGGTTGCCTTTCAGTTGTCTCATAGCACATTAAGGTCGTAATTCCCTTTCTGTCTGAAGATTCGCCAGATGGCGGAAGATTTCGGTCTAACAGCTCGACTCGATTCCAAGGCTTCTTTTTACTTCATAGACTCCAGATAAAATGATTTATGTGCTTTTGAGTTTATGTAAGCAATAGAGCTCTCTCAAACTACACTCCAGCTTTTAAGTGTAAACTGTCTCTCTTCCGTATGGAACTCCGTTGTCTAGAGATTCTCCCCAAAATCCTTTCTTTTGAAGGGAGATTTCTTCTGCCTGGTCGCCAGTTTTTCTAGTGTAATGGTTCCATGATTCCAACTTTAGATAGAGAGATTTCATCAACTATCTTACAGAAGACTAATTTATTTAGTAAAAACTGATGTGTGTGTGTGTAGGTATGTGTTTTTTTTTTCTTTTCTTTTTTAAGATAGAGAGATTTCATCAAGTATCTTACAGAAGACTGATTTATTTAGTAAAAACTGATGTGTGTGTGTGTAGGTATGTGTTTTTTTTTTTCTTTTCTTTTTTAAGGGAGCATTGTCATCTGCCCTAGCTTGTGCAGGATTCGAACCTGGATAGAGAGAGAGAGAGAGAGAGAGAGAGAGAGAGAGAGAGAGAGAGAGAGAGAGAGAATTACCGAAACTGTAAAAGCTGTTAAGTTTCGCTTCGAGAGGAGCTGCTCTTCTCTCTCTTCTCTCTCTCTCTCTCTCTCTCTCTCTCTCTCTCTCTCATTATGGTTGAGGAATGCTACATTATCATTGGCTTTTCACTTGGTAACTGATAGACATTTGCCCCTCTGTAATAAATATAGACTGATTAAATGTCGGCTCTCTCCATGCGTTCTGTAGCCATTACTCAAGGTTCTTTGCAGCTGCCTTCGGCTCGTAGCTGCAACCCATTTCGTTCCTTTTACTGTACCTCATTTCATATTCTCTCTTCCCTCTTACTTACCACCCTCTCCTAACAATTGATTCATAGTGTAACTGCGAGGTTTTCTTTATATTACGCCTTTCAGACCTTTTACTGTCAATTTCCCTCATAGGCCCCAGTGCTTGGCCTTTGTCCTAAATTCTATACTCGATTCAGTTCAGTTCAAAAGCAAGAAGGAATTTTTGTATCATCTTTTATAATAGAAAAAGTAAGGAAAAATCTGTGCTTAGACGGCAAATCTTGTGCGAGATTCCAGATTGAAGATAAGTCACATTCGGAAGGGAGATCGACTTCAGTGCCCTTCGTCCGATTCCGTGCGAGTTGGTGATTGTTTCTTTAAGATCATTTCGAGGTTGTTGCTCTTTGGCCAAGTGTCCAAACGCGTTGTTCGCATTTCTGAGAAGAACCGAGTGTGTTTGGTGTGTGCTTCTTCACGATGCGCCCTTTTCGTAGGATATATTACACTTGTCGTTTTTCGTATGATTGGGCTTTGTGAATTTTGAAGAGAAATGAAAAACCCCAAGGAGAGCCAAAAGAAAGCCGCCTTTCACTTTGCTGACGTTATTATTCTTTCTCGATATGTACTTAATTCCTCGTTGGGCGAATGGCTTACGCGCTTGCCTACCGATTCGGTAGTCCTGAGTACGATTCCCCGCTCTGCTAACAAGGAACCAAAGGAATTTGTTTCTAGTGATTAGAAATTCATTTCTCGATGTAATGTAGTTCGGATCTCACAATAAGCCGTAGGTGCCGATGCTAGGCAACCAACTGGTTCCTAGCCACGTAAGAATATCTAATATTCTAATCCTTCGGGCCAGGCCTAGGAGAGCTGTTAATCAGCGCAGTGGTCTGGTTAAATTAAGATATACTTAACTGGATAGTTACAGTTATTGGGAAAACATAACTGAAGTTCTGATCATAAGTTGAATGTTATGTAATGAGATCATTGTGACGCCGTTATTCTAGACTATTAAACTGAGTCTTTTAAAATTAGAAAAAGGAAGACGTTAAACATGAATTGCACTCGTAATACCAGTTTAATTATAAAGATATTGTGTCTACGATCTATCACCTTTTGACATTCTTTCTGGAAGCTCATCTCTGTCGCAACGTGTGTGTATCTGAGAAGACGTGAAGAGGCTTCTTAACCTACATTCTGGCGGGGTGACGGGGGAGCCCTACCTCTTCGGAGCGTCTGGGATGGGAGAAAGGGATTTCCTAGAGGAACACTCCAGACTCTTCTTTGTCATTTGTGAAAAGGATTTACGTTTGTGAAGGTTATCCTCGACTCTCTCTTTCCCTTTAAAGCCTTGAGAAAAAATTTAGTGGCGGTGAAAAATGCTGTTCAAGGCAAACTGTTTTTTTTTTAATGTCCCCTCTAGAGCAATCCGTTGTGTGGCACTCATGAGCTCTTAGACGTAAATGCCTCTGAGAATCCAAATCTTGGAGGGATTTCGTCTCGAAGCTGCTTTTTTCAACTCTTTCTGCGGCTAATTCCACTCTTGACTTGGAAGAGCTCTTGAAAAGCTGTCTCTCTCTCTCTCTCTCTCTCTCTCTCTCTCTCTCTCTCTCTCTCTCTCTCTCTCTCTCTGGAATGGCTGGAATTCATTCCGGGGTTCAAGGCCTAGAATCCTAAACATTCTTTCATCTTTGGCTTAAGTTGTGGGAGGTTCTGCACTTCCCGTAAATATTATCAATGTCGACAAGTAGTTCAAGGTGTCAAAGGGAGATTTCAAATAAAAGATAATACTACAAATGAAAATAGCAATCTGTGGTTATCATAAACAACAATACCTGAAATAACTCTTGATTCTGTTGCCTGCCTGCCTTTTACTTTATTCTAAACGAGCTTGATGCCGCGTGCTATGCTGCGCTGTCACCCGGCGCTGCCCGTCATGTCTCCCTACCTTCCGATCCCCTACACACCCCGCCCCCACCCGGTGCGGACAGACAGGTTTGCAGGAGGAGCGTGTATTCGGCATGTCTCCCCTACCCTCCAAAACCCCTATATACCCCGCCCCCACCCTGTGCGTACAGACGGGTTTGCAGAGGAGCGTGTATTCGGCATGTCTCCCCTACCCTCCAAAACCCCTATATACCCCGCCCCCACCCTGTGCGCACAGACAGGTTTGCAAGAGGAGCGTGGATGTGTCATGTCTCCACTACCCTCCCGATCCCCTATATATCTCCCCCCACCCCCACCCGGGTGGACAAATAAGGAAGATCCACTCGGATTTTGCTAATATAGATGTAAATTTGATCTCTTTACCAGCGCATGAAAGGGAAAAAGATAAATTCGATGTAATAACCCATTCGATAATAACTTCAGGTAATTCACAGTCAGTCACTCTCTTTCAACTTCAGGTAATTCACAGTCAGTCACTCTCTTTCCTTCCATTAAAACCTATTGTGATTTGTTAGTTTCATTACCCACCTTCTTGGCTTTTGGGCCGCGTTGTTACTCACCGCTGATGTTTATTGCAGTGGTCAGGATCCTGATTTTCTCCACTATGTTAACCGTTTCCTCAATCTCGTTTTTATTTCTGTTCCCGTTTTTTGTGTTTGTAGATTTCTTGGCGATATTTCTACTTCGCTTTAGAGCCAAGAAAATAACCAAAAGAGAGAGGAAGACTGGAAAATATTTCGTCATTATATGTACTTATATGTATTAAAACAGGATATGTCTCAAGTATAAAAGGCCCATTAAAACACTCTGGTTTAAAGCTAAGGACTATATTTCGGTGGACTAACTTCCACCCTTATCAAGTAGTGAATCTCTGCTTGATTAGGGTGGAAGTGAGTCCACCGAAATATAGTCCTTAGCTTTAAACCAGAGTGTAATGGGCCTTTATACTGATATATAGTATATATATATATATATATATATATATATATATATATATATATATATAATATATATATATATATATGATATATATATGTATATATATTGTAATACCCACAATGCCCTCTTAACTTCTCAAAGAATTTGAGAAGTTAAGAGGGCATTGTGGCTATTACAATTTCACATATATCTGGCAAAATTGATATGACTAGTAGATTCTACACACACACACACATATGTATATATGTATGTATATATATATATTGTGACGAAGTGGCATAGAGTATCTGGTCTGGAATACCAATTAATACTTGGAGCATTGAAATAGTCAAAGATCTGTGTCTGGACACCATTAATATTTGTTAACCCAAATTGCCAAGTATCTGGTACTACAACTTACATTTTTTGTACCTGCTAATACAAGAGACCCTTTTATTCCCTGGTATGGGACACCCTTTGTACTTAGGCACAGTTCATTCAAGTACCTGGTTGTTACTTACCTCACTACAGACAGACACCTGACCCTTCATCACAAACACTAAACGACTGAATACTCTAAAGGTAAGAGTGATCCCTTTTTTCTAACTGAACAGTCAAAAAAACAATCAGTCTAAGTTCATTAAAATATGTGTGAGGTAATCTTAATTAAAGGGCATCACTCGTGCAAATTCAAATTTAAGTATTTCCCTGATTCTGTTTTATCTGTGGGAAACGTCACAATTATCACTCTATATTTCTACCTATACAAAATAGAATATAGCTTAATAGTTATGTACTGGTGGAATAAAATGCTCACATAGATTTTAAATACAAAAAATTATTTATAAATTCAAAATTTATAAATGAAATTTACAATCTCAGGGAAATTGTTATTACTTGAAATCAAAAGTTTAATTAATTCTTGAAGTAATTATTAAGCCAAAATTAAATCAAGGTTTATCAAGAAAATTAATTAAATTAAATCATAAAGCAATAATTAAACTTGAAATTCAATTTAATTAAATGCAAGTTAATTCACAAGTGTAAGATTCAAAATGTACACAATATAATATTATTCAAACTAATTAAACAAAATAAAGACAATGCAGAAAAACATAATGCATAATATGAAAATAATTAAAGCATTGACAGTACACACACTAAACATATAAATATGGAATAAGTCAAAAGAACAAAGCAAAAGATAAATGTTTAGAAATGATAAAACCAAGAAGTGCACTTCACAACATTTGTAAAAATACCTTATACACAGCTGCAGCTCAATCAAAAGGCTTGTTACAATTTTACACTTTTTCACTATTTTCGTGGCGCCTTCACAAAAACCAATAAATGCAATACTATGTTCAGATCCCACAAACAACACATATATTACTAAGAATATATAAAAAATGAGTGATCCCAGCTCGTTATCCGTTAAGTTACTGAGACAGCACCTCGCGAGCGAGCGAGAGCGAGAGAGAGATTTTCAGAGAGAGAGAGTATAACGCACGCCGCTCGTCTCAAAGCGAAAGAAGGAATGTCTCTCTCACCCATAAGTGTATCGCTATTAGTCTATAGTCGAAGGCGAAAACATATTACGTCATCTCTATAGGAATAGCTATGAAAATGGCTCCCTTGTTCCATTCACAGGCTCGACTGCGATGATAAAAACTAGCTTAGCTCATCTATTTTTTGAAGGGGCCGGATAACATTGCGGCTTGGGGGGTCTTACGCTTGTTTTGCGCCGATAAGGAAATCACCTAGCTAAGACTTTCTCAAAGTGCGAATACGACTCCCTTCAAAAGGCGCTTATGAGCTTTCACTACTCTCCCCCCGTGTCTTACGTTAATATTCAAAAAATGAAAAATGGATCACTTAAGGCATGTTATCTTTAAATTTGGGAAATCTGAACACAGAAACAAACATTTCATACTGATACACAAGTTCCGATGTGAATTAATCATATTACCACAATTATAATTGCATTCCAAACTTACATTATAAGAATATATAATATATATATATATATTATAATAAATATATATATATATATATATATATATATATATATATAAATATATATTATATATATATATATATATAATATATATACATATATATTATATATATATATATATATATATATATTTTATATATATATATATATATATATATATATATATATATTAATATATATATAAGGTGGGAAGTGGGGGGGGTGACTGTGAGCTACACACCACCTCATATCGGGACAATGACAGCTCGTCTTTCAAGGCATCTCACCTGCCATCTTCAAGACGACACCATACAAAAAAAGGATTGACAGCCACTTCATGTGACTAGATTCGCTCCTCCAGTCGTCAACGGAACGAAAATCAATATGGGGAACTCCTTTATAACAAAGAGAAAACCCCATCAACATACCTCGAGTACAAGGAATTATACAACCGTCCTTCTCCTCCACTTCGAAGGAGGACCTATAATACGAGTACATCCGGGACTTCCACATGACACCGAGACCCTTCTCCAGTCCCGATATTGGTTTGTGTTCCGTTGAAATGTTCGCTCCTCTGCCTTCCGTGGGAACACTTTGCCTTTAAGCTTGATTTAATAGGGAACCTTGAATTTTGATTGGATACCATCGTCTGTCTTGGCCTTGGTTTGTTAATATATATAGCAATCGTATTTCTCTGTGTTCTTGACACCACTGACAATGAGGAAATGATTGTCGCGACACCACTGGGGCAATCAATAAATAAAACATTACTCTTCAGGGGTCGGACCTTGACATTTCCAGTTTCATATTCAAGGATAAATAATTGTTATTACCTAGATGAAGCTTTTTTGCATACACACACACACACACACACACACACACACACACATACATATATATATATATATATATATATATATATATATATATATATATATATATATATATATATATATATATATAATTTATTCATGGGAATATATACTATATATATTTTATTATTTTAAAGCCAAGTTAACCTCTTAGTAACGATTGCTATCTACTTTGGTAATAGGTTTCACCAAAGGTAATATTAAAGTGCATATACCGTGACCAGGATACGAACTTATGCCATATAATTTGTGTGTGTGTTTGTGTATATATATATATATATATATAGATATATATATATATATATATATATATATATATATATTAAAAATGGTGTGCAAATGAATGGGAAAGAAAATCAAAGCAAAAGCAATGGATCTCTCTCTCTCTCTCTCTCTCTCTCTCTCTCTCTCTCTCTCTCTCTCTGAGAAGTACCTAATTGCGTCTGATGGAAGGGAACGTCTTGAGAGGGTCAAGGGAACCCCTGTTAAGTCTTCAGTTCATATCGGTTTGCCAGTGGATTATGGCTGTGTGAAGTGTAAGCGTCTGGTGTCTTATATGCGTGCGTGCGTACGTACGTGTGTGTGTGTGTGTGGGATTATGGAGCTGCATTCAAGTCAATACATCGCCAGTGGAAGGCGCGACTTGGATAGTAGCTTAAGGGAGTGTTTTGAGTACAATAACTGCCTTTTGCGTTTACCCGTTTTTAGTTTTCTGAAAACAAAACAATTGTTCCGGCTTTGTCTGTCCTTGGGCACTTTTTTTTGTCCGCCCTCACATCTTAAAAAACAACCGACGCTAGATGGCTTCAAATTGGCATGTTGTTCGTCCACCCTCCAGTAGTCAAACGTCTCAATTTGCAGCCGTTTAGCCTCAGTAGTTTTTATTTTAATATTAAAGTTAGCCATAATCATGCGTCTAGCTACGACATAGGCCAAGCCACCACCGGGCTGTGTTTTAAGTTTCATGGGCCGCGGCTCTTTTATCATTATACCGAGACCACCAAAAGATAGATCTATTTTCGGTGGCCTTGATTATACGTTGTACAGAAAACTCGATTGCGCCGAAGAAACTTCGGCGCATTTTTTGACTAGTTGCACGTGTTCTGCCTTCTCTTCGTTTTTACATCAATTTTTTTTCGGTGTTTTGAGTTCTTTAGAAACCGTTTAGTTAATCCTTTTGGGATAACATTTTCCTGCCTACTGGCAATTTAAACTTTCGTCGAGTTAAGTCTTAAGGGAATAGTCGGGTTTATCCTGGCTTTTATTTGCACGTTGGAAAGAAATTGAAAATATTTTTTTTATCCAGTGAAAACGGATTCATCCGTAGGAGTTGGCAGTTTTCCCCTGTATAGAAAAAGCTACAGGTTCAATTTGGAAGCAAGAAACTTTTGCGGATTTGAGTAATAGGATCAAGTCGCGCCGTTAAAAATCTTTCTCTCTCTTCACTGTATTTTATTGTAGCTGTATTTCGTTCGTACGTTTAGTCTGTTGCTTTTGTTGTGCTGAAAAATTCTATGAATTGCGAACGTTTTCTCCTTTGAAGGAAATATGGTTTAATATGAATAAAGGGAGGTGTATGTTTCCTTCGGTTAAAGGACAGTGTCCCTCTGTTCATTGTCGCCGCCTCTTGTCTGCTTGAACCCTGTGCTTGAGCGGAAGTTGTGCTCGCGACTGATCTCTTGGCGTAGCTCCTTTAGGCAACTCGTGCTACATCATCTGCAGCTTGTCCCATGATCCAATTTTAGTAACCTCGTACTTGATGAGAATTCCTTTTTTACGCCAAACGCCAAATAATCACATGTTATAGACAAACAAACAAAGTGTTTGATTTGGGCTACATTACTAGCTGGTTCATTTAAGGCAGATTCTTGGGTGAGCCCTAGGCCTACGAGACGTTTGTTTGCCGGACGCTGATTGGCTGGGAGCTGCTTACCTCCCGGTAACAGCCAATCAGCGGTCGCCAAACGAACGTCTCGCAGGCATAGAGCTCATCCCAGAATCTATACCTTAAGTGAACAAACTATAGTTTCTTTCTGTAAAAGAAAACTATTGTGCTGGCTTTGTCTGTCCGCCCTTAGATCTTAAAAACTACTGAGGCTAGAGGGCTGCAAATTGACATGTTGATCATCCACACTTCAATCATCAAACATACCAAATTGCAGCCTTCTAGTCTCAGTAGATTTTACTTCATCTAATGTTAAAGTTATCCATGATCGTGTGTCTAGCAACGCTATAATAGACCGGAACCTAGTTGTGGCTAAAAGTTTCATGGTCTGCGGTTCGTAAAGCATTATAGGCATTTATTTGTTTAATGCTGTTTGCATACTTTATTTAAGGTTAAAGTTATCCATGATCATGCGTCTGGCAACGCTATAGAACAAGGCAACGCTATTGGCTACTACCGGGCCGTGGCTGAAAGTTTCATGGGCCCCGGTTCTTACAGCATTATACGCATTTATTTGTTTAATGGTGTTTGCAATGCAGAAATATTCTACACGGTAGCTAACAAAGTAGTTAGTATTAGTAAGATAAGAAATATGCAACAACTTCTGCCAATGTCAAACAAATACCGTCATTTGAAAATGTGAGATCGAAAAAAATATATATAGAGAAACGCGCACTAAGCATCAAATGTTTTTATTTTGCCGGAACAAACCACCAACGAAAAAAAAAACTTTGAAAAATGGTATGAATAAAAAAAGGGGGTGAGTGTGTTGGGTCCTACCCGGGAACCTCTGGCGCTGACACGACCCCATCCTCTCGCGATAAGCGTCAGCCCACCTTTCATGGCAGTCAGCGACCGTGTTTGACACGGGGGTCAGCAGACGTCAGAATGCCCCACGCGCCGCCATGTTGAAAAGGTCGCCTGATAAATTCAGTTCGTCTGCATTGCAAAGGTGGATTCAAGGACCACTTTGGGTGAGGCGTGAAATGGCCGGAGTTCTGTGACGTCACCTAGAAATATTCTGGTGTCGAGTTGATCGAATGGAGCATCTGGGTGTGGAAACCGCACAGAATGACGCAAATGTTTCCACAGATTCTCTGTCGTGGTTCTGAATCCGGGAGTTTGTCTGCCTTTCTGTTACTGCCAGGCAGATAAGGTTTTGATATAATTCTATAATTCATATAAGTTCCTCGTTGTACGAGTGGATTTCGTGCTCGGCTACCAATCAGGTGGTCCGAAGTTCGATTCTCGGCTCGGCCAATGCGGAACAAGAGGAATTTATTTCTGGTGATAGAAATTCATTTCTCCTTATAATGTGGTTCGGATCCCACACTAAGCTGTAGGTGCCGTTGCTAGGTAACCAGTTGGTTTCTAGCCACGTAAAAATATCTAATCCTTCGGGCCAGCCCTAGGAGAGCTGTTAATCACCTCAGTGGTCTAGTAAAACTAAGATATACTTAACTTTTTTTCTATAATTCATATAAATCATTGGTATTTTATAAGTAGCGTAGATAAGTATACGTCTGGTCATGCATATTCTCTATTATGCAGTGTGAGACTATCAAATGTAAGAGTATATCTTTCCAAGTTGGATTACCTTAGTTACACCATAACGCTCACACAATAGTCCGTTTTCCTCTCTCTCTCTCTCTCTCTCTCTCTTCTCTCTCTCTCTCTCTCTCATTACCCAGGGACACGCAAGCTTCATAGCTGTGCACGTTAATGATTTTTGTTCATGTCATCCTTGTCAGCGCGAGGAGCGACGTGCGAGATTTGATCATGACAACCGGGAACTATTTCCAGCCTTTGTCGGCGTTTTCAACAGATGTCCTGCGCTTTGGTTTCTGAGGCAGAATTTCCCACTTCTCGCGAATTTCAATTTATCTTTTTTTTTATTTTCATTTGACTTTTATTATTTATTGCCTTTATTTTCTATGCTGTTCTTGAAGAATCACTTCGGCTTGTGTTCCTTCCTGGTGGCCTCTCTCTGAATTATATATATATATATATATATATATATATATATATATATAATATATATATATATATATATATTATACATATATATATATATATAATATAATTAATATAATATAATATTAATATAATATATATAATATATTAATAATAATATATATATATATATATAATTTATAATTATATTTATTATTTAATTTATGATACACATATAAAATATGTATGTGTGTGAGCGTGTGTGTAAATAGGCCATACCTGAGGATACTTTCTTGTTTATTGACATACTATTCCTTGCTTTCAGTTGTTTTCACTTATTTGGACTATTGCATTATTGCTACTGCAAGTCTTTGGAGGGCCTTATGTTCTAACTTTTAATTATTTAATGCTGTCCAATTTATCATACAACACAGGTGAAAAAACTTCAGGAATAAAGGTGAAATTATGGCTTAAATATCGAGCACCCTAAACACTCCAATGAACTCTGAGACAATTAAATCTACGGACATTGCACCTCACTTTTCACTATTTCCTCGAGGGCCATCAAAGATTTGGTAATTACTTATTCCTTATTCCTTATGACTCATTTATTAAGACTTGCAATAAAAGAGCCTTAATGCCGGCAATTATAATATGAAATAAATTAATAAATTGTCATATGAATGAAAGATAAAAATTTTATGTCTCGTTTTAACAGTTTAGTAACTTTAGTTAAATTTTCCTCGGTCCTAACAGTTATAGTAGCCCGAATTGAAAAATCTCTTGGCACCATCCCGCGGGCCATGAGTTTGACACCCCTGTCTCATGGTCTCAATAACCTGGAATTCGAGTTTTAGAATTTTTCATTTATTATAAATGCCATTGAAGCTTTCTTATAATGGCATTCCATCAGTGGTTTACCTTTTCTTTCATTGCCGGGATAATGGTTAGCGTCGTGATATGCCACAAAGATGTCGTGGGTTTGCGTCTCCCCCAGAGCGATGAAAAATCACTGACTGTATCATGATCAGTTAACTGCAGCAGTGAGAGGTCTGCGGTGGGAGGTTGAAACCAACATTCTTTGGAAGCTTGAATTTTACGTCAATGCCGCCGCACCCCCCCCCCCCCGTTGTGCTTGTTCCACACGAACAGGTTTCGTCTATTGAAAGATAATATAATAATAATAATAATAATAATATAATCGTTCCCAGTATACATACGCGGTCATTGCACAACTTTGCGTTATCCTTCAACTCCTGTTTTTTTTTTTTAGACATTTTGTTTCTTTGGGCAAATAAAATAGTTACTCTCTCTCTCTCTCTCTCTCTCTCTCTCTCTCTCTCTCTCTCTCTCTCTCTCTCTCTTTCTCTCTGCGCCTAGTAGATTGTCCCTAGATTGGATTGGATCCCAGGACTAATTTCGTTAATGTAGAAAATGTTGAATAATGATTCGCGTGGCCTGTGATTAAAAAATGGCGATAGTGTTTTTATTTTATTTTATTCTTTTTATCGTGCTATTCATGTCATAACTTTAATTGGAATTAGTTATACCGTCCTTGCTTTCAGTAAATGCATAATAGAATGCGTAGTGTAATATATATATTTTTATATATGCATACATATAGATATATATATTTATATTATAGATATATATATTTATATTATATTCATACAATGTAACTACTGAATCGTGGATGAACCCGTTATTAAGTGAAACTTCCACAAAATTCGCTTCTTCATGCACTTATACAAATGCCATCAGCAGCACATCGAACCTCCTGCAGTGCTCCATTCATCCCAATCTTAAACAGAATCTCTTTCTTCCAAGACATTGAGGACCTTCCTTTCTTGCACATCTTTTACCCCATCTTTCTTATGTGTAGGTCTTCTTCAGCAACTTTTCCCAAACTTTTCTAAATGGCGCACTTCACTTGTTTCCCCAACCTGATGTAATCCACTCTTTCCCGTGACTAATCTATCGTTTCGTAGTAATTCTGTCTACCTACCCGTTTCTTACCCCATCAAGTCTTTTCAGTCTTTCTCAGTATCTTCAACCTTTTCTTCTTTCGTCGACATTCAACACCCACGCTTCATTTCAATGCAGATCTGTTGGCTAAACAATCCCTTCATACAAGCAGTCAATTTGGCTTCAGTTACTTCCTAGTCTTTTGCACACAACTTGCTTCATCAGTTCTGTGACTTATGCTTCTCTCCTCCTACCATCATCTATTAACATTTATTGGTCCGTCTTCCTAGTTTCCATTCACCCTTATCACCTCCATCTTCCACCAATTTACTCTGCTGTCTCCTCTTGCAAGGCTTTCAAATTCCGTCACCAGTGTCTTCAGTTCTTCCTTACTATCCCGAGCCAGTACTGTATTATTTGCCAACACCAATCTACACTCTATTTTCTTACCTCACAACTTTGCATCTACATCTGCTGTCCTTGCTCTGGGGTCTCGTATTATTCCATCTATAAAGATACTGAAAGACCAGGAGACATGATGGTCCCTTCTCTGACTCACTTTTACACCAAACCAGTCACTCTCCCGGCTACATGCGTGTCTGTTGATTTGAGAATAAAGGTTTGAAAAGAATATAATGAATCCAGTGACAGTATAGAGTTAGCAATACCGTAAAGGAAATTACGGAAGTTCCATAAGATAATACATTGATGAAAGACGTGCCTTGTGCTCTTCCCTGGGAGAATTGTATGTGATAGTGTGAGCTGGGCTCTTGTGGGCTCCAAAAAGTTAGAAAAACCCAGACCAGCTTGGATGGAAAATGTGAAAATGGAGGCTGGAAAGGGGTAGAGATTTTGGAAGATAAAACACAGGAAAGACATAAGTGTCGTCATTTGCTAGATTCTTAGATAGCTCCTAGCCCACCACCTACCAGCCCACTTAACTGTAAAAGGGTACCAGCATTGAGAACTTAAAAGGACATTGGGCAAGCAACAGCGAAAAACTGTACCCTTCTGTCACTACCCCATCCTTCTACGGGGCAAAGATGTTTGAGTGAAAATACATGTGTGTTGTGTTTGGTTGTTTCATTGTATTTGTGTGCAACATGAATTGCATATAAGTAAAATACACATAATAAACAATGGGAGAATATTTGAGTGTTACACTACATCTTTCTCGTAAACTAATAGTAATTTTGACTGCACAGATTTATTCACAAAAAAATAGAAAAAGAGAGAAAAAAAAGGCACTGAGGGAGGAAGTCAGCAGCAAAGATTGAATTGAAGTAAATACAGGAGTAAGAGGTCTTGTGGGGCGGGAAATCATTGAGAGAGAAAGGTCACTTACAAGTGAAGCCCTGGAGCTGTCGTATTGATGGAACGATATCGAAGTGCTCTCAGGAAACGATTGCTTGCTTTCGTGCGACCCCTACTTTGACTTAGTTGTCCTGGCAGCTCAAATAATGAGAGTGGTTTCTCTTGTTTTCCTGGTAGCTCAAATAATGAGAGTGGTTTCTCTTGTCTTCCTGGTAGCTCAAATAATGAGAGTGGTTTCTCTTGTCTTCCTGGTAGCTCAAATAATGAGAGTGGTTTCTCTTGTCTTCCTTGTAGCTCAAATAATGAGAGTGGTTTCTCTTGTCGTCCTGGTAGCTCAAATAATGAGAGTGGTTTCTCTTGTCTTCCTGGTAGCTCAAATAATGAGAGTGGTTTCCCTTGTCGTCCTGGTAGCTCAAATAATGAGAGTGGTTTCCCTTGTCGTCCTGGTAGCTCAAATAATGAGAGTGATTTCTCTTCTCGTCCTGGTAGCTCAAATAATGATGGATTGGCTGCAATAATGAATTAACTGATAAGACAGTTATTTATGATAGTGAACTAGAGGAGGAATAAGTTCAAGAGTTGTTGACAAATGCAGTGTGAATTATATCCTTGGAGGTATTCCAAGCATTTAGGATAATTCACCGGCAGCAAAGATACCAGCATCATCACTATACTCTGTTTTTTTCCCATTTGTCCATCCGCCTGTGGTGTTTTCGCATGGTAACACTGTGTCCCGGGCTTTAAATAGTTACGTTATGTGTAAGTTTTAGGT
>NC_061101.1:19546703-19556703 GCF_015104395.2 Macrobrachium nipponense | reverse complement strand
CATTATCTTCTCTCGGCTCGATTGTCCCCCGCAGTCTTTTTTAAAAAGAGATTTTAGTTCAGGAAAACGACGGGTTTCGACAGAGGTTGATTTGTGAATTTAATCGTCGGAAGCGAAAGAGGAGAGATAAAGTCGAATGTATTTCTTTGTGTTCATAACTTGTGGATTTGTGTTATCGACAGGTCTTTTCAATTTCGGGTCAGTTCACATTGAGAAGTTAAAGTAGGTGAAAACGAGTATTTTACCGATATCCTGGTTTGAATTTCTCACCTTCATAGACGCGAAGTTCCCTGTTGTTGTGACTTTCTATTATTCGCTCTTGTTTCGAAACATCCAGCGTCCTGTTATGTTCGTCTCCGCCAGGGAGATTGTTTTTAGTTTCGGCCAATTTCCAGATTTATTCTTCGAGTGGGTGTTTGCAAACCGTAAGATCTCCGTATGGAGGTAGTGTCGTCAGTGCACCTCATGCGGTGCGCTGTAGTCAATACTTGAGTTTCTTTTCAGCTGCCTTCGGCCCCAAGCTGCAACCCCGTTCGTTCCCATTACTGTACCTTCTTTCATATTCTCTTTCTACCATCTTACTCCCCACCCTCTCCTAACAGTTGATTCATAGTGCAACTGCGAAGTTTTCCTCCTATCACACCTTTCAAACCTTTTACTATCAATTTCCGTTTCATCGCTGGATGACCTCGTGGGTCCCAGTGTTTTGCCTTTGGCTTAATTTCTATACTCAATTACTCAAACCATAAGGTTGTGTCATACCTTTTCACTTATGCCTTGGTTTAAACAAATGTAGTGTTATTTTCTCACAGATTTGTAGTGAATTTCGTCTTCGTATATTTTATTGCATTTTGCTAGCCTTGGTTTCATGACATATGCATTCATTTTTTATTTCTTGGCTGGCCTTTTGTCATTTTTTTTAAACGCTGCCTCTTACAAACATGACTCATCACCTGTAAAGGCCAACCTATTGACATTTCTTTCTTGCGGTTCAGCGATGCTGCGTTGTACTTTCTCAGTCACCTCATTACACGACATCGGGACAACAGGTTTGATTGTCGCAGTCGATTACTCTCATTTTAGAATTCTGTCAAGTCACTTTCATTGTAAATTCATAAATTCGGTTATTGCGGTTTCGTAACTCATTCAGATTCATAGATTACATGGGTTATGATTTAAGCTAATTTCGACTTCAAGTTTCATAATCCGCCTTGGCTTCTGTCCCAAGTATTTTTCCAATGGGAGTTTTATTACGAACCCTGATTTAAATGTTGATCTCTTTATGAAACATCATTGACTGTATCTAACGGATAAGTAGCATCGCTATTATTCCGAACAGGTTCCAATTGCCATTTCGTGTGTCAGTAATTCAGCAAGTGCATTCCTATTTCGAAGGCGGTTTTAACTCTTCTTGCACCAATTATGTGAAATTATTCCACATTTTCACTCAATTCATTGGTGGTGGTGCTTGGCTTATGCGGCCGATCTCTAGCCACAACCCCGCAATGTAGTCTTTCAGAAAACCGAACGAGAATGGACAGGAGGTTTAAAGTTATGAAGATGTGAAAAAAAACTTCACCCTAGTAACTTTTGCCTCCTGTTTGTACCTGTTTGTTTTCGCTCCGGTATGGTTTGTTATTTGCTTCTTAGCCATGTCTTACTTTTTTTTAGTGACGAGGTAACTTTATTGAACTTTTTCTTCCTTTCTAACTTGATTATCCTGACCTTCCTTAACTCTCTCTCTCTCTCTTTCTCTCTCTCTCTCTCTCTCTCTCTATCTGTCTGTCTTAAACACACGCGTTTTTGTGTTATAGATATATATATATATATATATATATATATATATATATATATATATATATATATATATATAGATATATATATATATATATATATATTGTGTGTGTGTGTAGTAAGTATACATGTAAACAATACATGGTATGTACATGTTAATGGGAAAAGAGCAGCCACTGGCCAATAAATAATAATAAATAATAATTACAGAAAAAAAGTCTATCAAAAATGTTAAAAAAATCCTCAATTCAAAATAAAAAAATTAAAAACTTCTTCAGTCTAACAGAGACGAATTTTTCAAATTTCAGTTGACTCGGCTCTTTCGAGCTGATTATTTTCAATAGAAGGCGCTACTTGAAATCTTTGAAATCCAATGATGACCGGGAGGTGAAAGTATGTTCTCTTTATCCTCGACTGTGAAGCTTCGCTGAAAAGCTCCCAGTTCAGGTTGACCTCCGCGTGCCCCCGGGAACTGGGTCGATGACACCTCAGAGGGCTCCTGCCCACCCAAGTTGCACTGCAAGGACAAACGTGTCAATAAATGACATGCATCACAGCAAAGGTCATCGGGAAGTTGCTCTTTATGGCCTATAAAGGGGTCACGCTTGGTTGGGGAAACAGGTCGAAAATCGTAAATAATCTTTAATTCATGTTTACCAGTTTTTCCCAAATCTGCTCATACCCAGATCTTGTCTACTAAATTTACTGAATGTAGATTTGGTTCATTCTTAAATCATTAAGGATAAAATCTAGTTCTTCATGGAAATGAAGTCGGCTCTAATAAAGCATGCGAATCATTTTGTTTATAAAGAGGCGGGATTCGACTTCCAGCTTACTCGGAGCGTCCTGCAGGCATTTCCTACACGCATTTACTCCAAGAACTTCATGTCTGCTAACAATGGTCCCCTAATGCAGCACCTTACATTTTTTCAAAACCTTGAAAAAACGCATTTAAAATATCTGAAATCACTTTCAGTCTCATTCTTTTCCAGTTCTGGGCTATACACACTCACTGTCAATGTTTCCTCTCTCTGCCTTCAGTCTTGTCCATATATAAGCCTCCGGGTATCACATTTGTACCCTTACGTGCCCCCAGAAGTTTCACTGATGCCACAAGCTGTACTACTCCCTCCCCAGCTCTACAGCTTTAAGCTACCCCAAATACACACACGCCCTTTGTCCTTCGCATTCCTGAACACATTGCCCTTTCACCTTATTCCCTCTCATCCAGTGCTAAAACACTCAGCCTCCTCTTCTTAAACAAATCAGCTGCCATATAGCTGCGTCATATCCTTAATCAGCTGCCACATTTCTTTGCTGCACCGTAATCCATGCTCGTTGAATCTCGCAAGATGCATTATCTTTTCAAGATCGTGTGTGTGTGTGTTTTTTTTTTTTTTTTTTTTTATAAGAGTACAGCTTCAAATACCTTCTCCACAAAGTCAGCAAGCCATCACGGTTGTTTAACTAACAGACTACAAATAAACTAGGGCACAGTTGGTTTAAAAGAATGTACTTGTTAGCCGGGAATTGAACGTAGCTTCCCTGTCTAGTGAAACTGAGATGTTTTTATATATATTCTTTTTTTATGTAAATCACGGAGTGCGTGTAAGTTTGAAAGTTACTTTGTTGGTAAGTGTAAACTTGAAATTATTGTAATCAGTTTAAGTAATCATGCTTTTGATTATTAATAATAATGATGATGATGACAATGTTCACCTACTCAATAACACCATCTTCACGCACATAGCGGCAAAGATATCCGTGAACACAGAACAGTTAGTAAAACAGAATTAAATTTCTCATTACGTAACGTAACAGCTTCCCCCATCACAAAATAGGGTTTTGCCTGAGGCGGAGGGTATTGTTGTCATAAAAAGGAGTTAACGAAAGGACAGGACGTACCAGCAACAACAGCAGCAATTTTAAGTAAGATATTTTCTCACCCCCTACTTTCCAGCTCATCCTTGACACTGAAAAAGAAGCTTTTCAGTCTCCCTCCAAGGTCTTGTCAAGAATCTCTCTCTCTCTCTCTCTCTCTCTCTCTCTCTCTCTCTCTCTCTCTCTCTCTCTCCTATGTTTGTGTAGTGAGATACGTATTCGTGTCGCTAATATTAAAGGTTTTGCGAATCGGTTTGGAATTTTTGTTTCCTCTCTCTCTCTCTCTCTCTCTCTCTCTCTCTCTCTCTCTCTCATGTTTGTGTCGTGCGATACACATTGGCGGTTGTTAGTACTACAGATTTTGCGAATCTGTGTGGATTTTGATTTCCTTACTTATTTGAAGGTTCTAATTTGAATAGTAAACAATTCTGGGTGCGTCTTTTGGTCGCTATTACTTTTTTTCATTCGAAGAAAAAGATTTAGACGAATGCAGATGTAATTTTCCATTTAAAAAAATAGAGATGAATACGTATTGAGATATCTTCATTTGAAACCTTGAGAATTTTAAGACAAGTTTCTTTACTTTTTATTCTGGCTCTCCCAGATACCGTATGATCTTTCTTATACGTATATTGACCCCCAACGGTTTTTGGGGGTCGTTATTTAGTACTGATACTTCTTTGGGGTCGTCATATTTACAGTCTTTTGTTTGTTTTTACGATCATCCCCAACGGGATTGTGTACTAAGCAAATTTGGATGCATACAAGGTTAAAAACCCTTGGGGTCACTGTCTAGGAAAGATCTAAAATGCTGATTTATGTTTACATTTTCCATATGGTCATATGACAGTCATCTAACTTAGATCTGACTGAAACCGACACTCATCTTACTTAGATCTGAGCGACACTCGTCTTACTTAGATCTGACTGAAACCAACACTCGTCTTGCTTAGATCTGACTGAAACCGACACTCGTCTTACTTAGATCTGACTGAAACCGACACTCGTCTTACTTAGATCTGACTGAAATCGACACTCATCTTACTTAGATCTGAGCGACACTCGTCTTACGTAGATCTGACTGAAACCGACACTCGTCTTACTTAGATCTGACTGAAACCAACACTCGTCTTGCTTAGATCTGATGGACAAAAAGGGAAAGTTTAAGAGACTCAAAGTTTGGCGAGGTCAGCAGGAGGGAACCAGTCACTTATTGCTCTTTTTTTGTTTAACTGTCGTCTTTTATTCGGTCGTCATTTCCTCTCGTGCATCGCTGACTGCAGTAGAGACTTCTGTTGACCAAACACAGAGTCCGAAGATATATCTTGTACTTAGTCTGGAACTGTGTTTGGATTGGTCACCGAGGTCAACAGAGGCCAAACCGTGAAATGTTTAACTATCCTGAGATGTCAATGGGGGGAACCATTATGTGTCAACTCAGGTATATGGAGCCGGGGGGAGGGGTGGTGGAGGAGGGGCGTGTGGTATCGTGTATTGTGAAGCTTGAAAGAAAATCATCCTGAGATGTGACGTTCCTCTTGTGTAATCTTCGTTTATTTTTCTTTTTTAATCAGCTTTTGGTTTCCCGTAAAATAAAACTATTGTGCCGTCTTTGCCTGTCCGTCTGCCCTCAGATCTTATAAACTACTGAGGCTAGAGGGCTTAAAATTGGTATGTTGATCATCCACCCTCCAATCATCAAACATACCAAATTGCAGCCCTCTAGCCGTAGTAGTTTTTTTTTTCTTCTTTTTAAGTTACTTAGCCATAATCGTACTTTTGGCAGCGCTATAGGTACCAACAAGATAGGCCACCACCAGACCATGACTAAGCTTCATGGGTCATGGCTAAGAGTTTTATTCGGCACATTTGTTACTTGTTGGTTTTAATCATCCGTATTTTAACTGTACTCGCCTATATATTGGAATGCTGTTCCACTGTAAAACTAGTACAACCAGTAAGAAAGCATTAGGTTTATTGTTCTGAAACAGCTCTTGGTATTCAAGTATTCAATGGATCAACATCAGTGACTTTCGTCTTTACATTCAAAGCTTTACCAATGAAAAATAAGAGATGGGGAAGTTAGAATAGTATTATCAAGTGGTGTTCAGTGAAAAAACTGAGCCCAGAAGTGTGTTGTCTTTATGAGGTATATATATATAATATATATATATATATATATATATATATATATATATATATATATGTGTGTGTGTGTGTGTGTGTGTGTGTGTGTGTGTGTGTATATATATATATATATATATATATATATATATATATATATATTATATATATAGATATATTAGTTATTTATATATACATAGTGTATGTTATATACGAAAAGTTTGTTTGTTACTGTCTGTGTGTGTTTGTTTACAAAATTGTATTTTGAAATTATAGAAAGAAATAACTTATAACCAAGGTCTCATAAATACTGGCACACCTATTTTAGATAAAAGAAAAACGAAAGAAACGTGTCGTGTGGGAGGGAGGTCGGAGCACCAAGCGAATTATATGACGGGTCTAAATTTAGAAAAGAGAAGCATTCTGGCCCCTGGGCGACTTGCGATCGAAAGTAAGCAGATAAAAACATGAACTGGTTACGTTCCAAAGCGGGAATTGTTTGAAGTGTTTCTTATACCGTTTCATTTTTAGTTTTGTATAAAAGAAAACTAATGTGACGGCTTTGTCTGTCCGCCCTCAGATCTTAAAAACTACCGAGGCTAGAGGGCTGCAAATTGGTATGTTAATCATTCACCCTTCAATCATCATACATACCGAATTACAGGCATCTAGCCTCAGTAGTTTTTATTTTAAGGTTAAATTTAACCATGATCGTGCGTGTGGCACTGCTATAGGTGCCAAACACACAGGGCCGTCGCTGAAAGCCTCATGGGCCGCGGCTGAGAGTTTCATGGGCCGTGGTTGAGGGTTTCAGTATTTATACACTTTACAGAAAACTCGAGTTTTACTTATATCTTTAAGAAATCGGTGACCCGAAACTTTAAAGATATTAATGTCCCAAGAAGATTGGGATGAAGGGCGTCCTCTTATCAGCAATGAGAATAAGCTCCAGTACCATCGAGGTTTAATGGAGAGGTGAGCGAGATAAGGACCCAGAGAATTTAAGGGAACCTTGTGGTTATTGGCAGTGATGTTGCTGGCTTAGAGAGCTTCTGGAGGAGGATTCTCAACAGAGTTAGTTAGGAGCTGATGCTGTGAATGATAGAAAAACGGCGAAAGTAATGTATATTTTATAGGAAAAAAACAAAATATTCGCGAAAATAAAAGAATGATTGAAAAGCATCGACGACAACTGAATACTTGAAAATACTCTCTCGTACGCATTTCCACCGAAACGAAACGCCAACACAAAAGCATCGTTAATTGCGTTGATACTATTAGAATGAATGAAAGGAGGGTTGGACGTATAATTAGACTCGACTCAAAGTTCGAATCGGGAACTTACGTTGGATCGCCCATTAAAATCTTTTGTGAAGCCCCTAAGTTTTCGGGTGAATAAAGCTGAGCGAAACAAAAGCAAATTTCCCTCTTGCCTCTAAAAAGCTTTTAAGCCAACTGACATTCTCTAAATAAGAGGGGAAAAAAGCAGACCGGCGAGACAAAATACGGCGGAAGGGTGCAAGGGGAGGCGAGATTGAATCTGACGTAAGGAGAGAGAGAGAGAGAGAGAGAGAGAGAGAGAGAGAGAGAGAGAGTATAGGAAGCGGGGAAAAAAAGCAATTCAATGGAGGTGTGGGATTAACGAGGCTTTCGTAATGTATTTTGAAAATTGGATTGGGGATTTAAATAAAATACTGGCGACTAGGGAACTCTGAAAATGGTCAGACAGAGATATTAGTTGTTGACATAATCAAACTTGTCTGAAAATGGTCAAACAGAGATGCCAGTTGTTGACAGAATCAGACTTTTCTGAAAAAGGGCTGACAGATGTGCTAGTTGTTGACATAATCAAACTTGTCTGAAAATGATCAGACAGATGCTAGCAGTTAAATTTGTTTGAAAATGGCCAAACAGAGATGCTAGTGGTCGACGTAATCAAACTTGTCAGGAAATATAAAGGTTGTGATAACTTAACGATGACTGAATACTTCACGGTGTTTTATGCGATTGTATTTACGTATTACATACAAGCATTTTCATATTTGGTGTGTATAGTTCACGCATGTGTAGACTGCTCAAGTAGGGAACTTCTTTTCCAAGATGGTTGAGGGAAGACAGTTATTATGGAATGAGAGAGACGACCACGGGAAGCGGAGGAGGTCATATGATTATGAAGGGCTCCCTCGGCCGCAAAAGTTGCAATAAATAAAGAGTGGAAGAGGAAGAGAGGACTGACTAGCTATACATGAAGGAGGAGAGGACACCGTTAGACTCACATTTTCTTTTTTCGTTTTCTGTAAAAGAAAATGATTGTGCCGCCTTTGTCTGTCCGTCTGCACTTTTGTTTTTGTCCGCCCTCAGATCTTAAAACCTACTGTGGCTAGAGGGCTACATATTAAGAAGCAGCCCTGTATCCTTCGTAGTTTTTATTTCATCTAAGGTAAACGTTAGCCATGATCGTGCGTCTGGCGACTCTATAGGACAGGCCACTGCTTGGCCGTGGTTAAAAGTTCATGGGCTGCGGCTCATACAGCATTATACCGAGACCACCGAAAGATAGATCTATTTTCGGTGGCCTTGATTATATGCTGTAGCGGTTGTACAGAAAACTCCATTGCGCATAAGAAACTTCGGCGCGTTTTTAACTTCGTTTTCGGTCATTGGTTGGTGTGTTTTTTTTTTTTATCGCATTTTCATTTGTCATTTTCCATTATTTTTTTTGTTTGTTAGCATGTTATTTACTTATTATTTTCTTCTTAGCCTTTTTGTATTGTAAAATTCTTTTAATATTTAAGTCTGCTTCATGTGATCGTGTTATTAAGTGCATCTTCTATGTTTTTATAAAATAAGGTGGAGTGATATGGCTTTTGATTTATTTAGTTAAACAAGCTGAATGAAATGATCTTTCTGTCACTAGAAATCCTTTAGAAGTTGGAAGTGTTAATTAGATTTTGAATCGCATACGTTTTGCACATGAACGTTTGCAAAATAAAAGTTAAGTGGCGCGGTGTTTGTGAGGTGTCGACGCCTTACTGATGAGCGGCTGATGTTGCAGATGTTTTCAGTATAGGGAGTTCATCTTTGATTGTGCAGTGAAAACATTAACTTATAACGGATGTTGCTTCGATTATTTTGAACGCTAAGGAACTACGGTGTATAAATGCGAGTATATAATCCAGGTATGTATACTACTGCCGTAGTTCTTTAGCGCTCAAAATAATCGAAGTCGTATCCGCTATAAGTTTCTGCTTTCACTGCAGAATCTGTGATGAACTCCTGTGTTGAAAACATCTACACACACACACACACACACACACACACACTCACACACACACACACACTCACACTCACACACACACACACACACTAACACACACACATACACACACACACACACATATATATATATATATATATATATATATATATACATAATACAATACATATACACGTAGATAGTTTCAACATAGGAAGGGTTCATCACAGATTCTTCAGTGAAAGCATGAAACTTATAGCGGATGCGACTTCGATTATTTTGAGCGCTAAAGAACGACGGCATGTATACGTACATATAAATTACTCGCATTTATACACCGTAGTTCCTGAGCGTTCAAAATATATATATATATATATATATATCTATATATATATATACATATATATATATATATATATATAATATATATATCAGGAAAATTTATCCTTTTTCCTAATTCACTTCCTCCTGGCGAGCCGTTTGGATTCATGAGGAAGCCATTAGCTCGTAAAACGATCCATCTCTCTCTCTCTCTCTCTGGTTGGATGCGCTCCATCTGTCGTCGTCGTTTTCCACTGGGGTGCCTGGCTTGGAATGATGAAGCTTAATATCCTCAGCGGGTCTCCGAGAAAAGCCTTTCGTCTGACTTATGTTCCCCTTAATTTCATGAGGACTTTCCTCTCGATCCCCCGTTTTTTATATTTTCTTTGTCCCTTCTTTGCAAGAACCCCCCACCCTCTCTCTCTCTCTCTCTCTCTCCTCCGATGGACTAACAAGTCTTTGAGACATCCTAATCCTTGTAACTCTCCGTCGGATATTGCCCCAACCACCGTTGCCGTACGGAGCGACTGCCCAGTTACTCTCTCTCTCTCTCTCTCTCTCTCTCTCTCTCTCTCTCTCTCTCTCTGTGTATGGGTGTGTGTGTTTTTACGAAGAATTTCATTA
>NC_061101.1:19494203-19541703 GCF_015104395.2 Macrobrachium nipponense | reverse complement strand
TAGCTACGTTAAAACACTGCAGGGTGTGTGGATGCGTGTGTATTTCAAGATCCATGCACCGACATTACCCAACCAACTGCTGTCAGCCACATGCAAGAATCAAGTGAAATGAAGACAAAGAACGGTGGTTCTAAGGTTTAGGGAATTAACCTGGTTTCCAGGAGCAACGTCGATGCTCTCCCGGGAGGTTCCAGGCAGTGTTTAGCGCGTCCACCTGACAACTGAACTGCTCCGGCCGTTAGTACTTGGGAGTACCCTACTCGAGGTGGATTGCGCGCCAATTTCTTCCATCTCTGGAGGGCTTTCATTTTTCTAAGCAGTGGCTTTATTTATAATTGATATCAGAAAGTGACCGATTAAACATAAGATTATTATAGGTATTGTTAGAATGTGACTCGCAAAATCAGTTCGTTTTTACGTATAAGTGCATTTTTCAGCGGTAGGTAATGTGGAAAATTACTGGTTATTTTGGGCGTATGGCAAGGAAGGTCATCGTGCGCTGTAGCGCATTTGGAAACATATGCTGAAGTCGCCCATAAGTCTTCCATAAATATACGATGGTTCGATGTGGCACAGAAAAGAAAATTAACATTTTATGTCGATTTGTTCAAAATACAAAAAATTAAAATATGAAACGGAAAATCCCCTTTAAATAACGTCGCCAAATAACTATTTTTAATGTTAGTGATTAATTGAAATGAGGCTGTTCCAATACTTATTACAGAAAAATAATGGAAGCGTCGTTTTTTTTTAACTGGAACCAAGTTAGTGTGATACTAAAAGCTTTCCCAATAAACGGAACTCGCTTAGGTGCCAGAACAAGAACTAGTCAGCTCTTATTTAACTGGATATTTCATAGCGAGTTTAAAATGATTTTAAATAAAGATCATATATCCAGGCAGAATATTATAATGAGTGAATATGTGATTTGGAATAACGAGATCGACTCATCTTCAAGGTTAATGTTGTTGTTAAGTTTCGTGAGTAATAAATGTCAGTCAAGATAAGTAGCGAATGGAGTAAGTTACCTTACGAGGTATACCAGAAAAACCTCTCGATAAAAATATCGGCTTTCCATAAATAGTGGCGTACTAGTTTTGGTTAAGTGCGTGGGAAGCAGTTGTCATCATATATGCGTGCTCGCCCTCATTTTGTGGTAGTGAGAAGCGTAGAGCGTAAGTCGGTAACTGAATTTTGTGTGTTTTGATTTTAATATAATATATATAATATATTTTATATATATATATATATTAAATATATATAGATATAATATATATATATATATACTATATATATAATATATATATATATATATATTTTTTATAAGTAGGAATAGTTTCAATTGTGTCATGATGACGAACCGAGACTTGTTCGTTTGTTATAATAATTGAAGTGAAAATCAAGCCAGGAATATTGTTGTTTAACATAAAATCTAAGGACTTGAACTTAAGTTACGAAATGAAATCTTGAAAAACACGGAGACGTCCGCAAACAATGAATAGAGATGATGATATTGTGAAGGAAGATACACACGGCATATCTGAAGGAACCTTGTATCGAATAGCAAAGGTTTTGTGATGTAAAAGGACCATTTCTTGAAAATTAGTATCTTGTCAGCCGATCACAAGATGAGGAACTTCGTGCTCAGAGATTGTGATAGCAGGTTGAGTAGGAGGAGACTTAAAGCAATCAAGGTAAGACAGGAGAGAGAGAGAGAGAGAGAGAGAGAGAGAGAGAGAGAGAGAGAAGAGAGAGAAGAGAGAGAGAGAGGGGGGGGGGGGGGTTGTTAATCAGTCTGTCAGCCAGTGTTATCGTCAGTGGGTGAGAGTCATTCCGCTCTGCCCTGAAAAGAAAATTAATTAGGTAGTTTAATAAAGTTTGAAAAAACTGATTCATTTACTGATAAGAATTCATTTGGATGTATATACTTTTTTTTTTTTAACCCATAGCGCTATTCATTTTGCGACATGAGATAAGGCAGTGCTATGGTGATGGCATAACAGTAAATGACTTCCATGAACTCAGGTTTACAACTGTCAATAATTGGAAAGTATAGCGCATAGTATTAGTGACCTATTGCTCTCGTTAACTGAAGGAGAACTTTTGCTAGAGTTCAGGCACTTTCATTAATCATGGCCAGCGTTTAGCAGTAGCCCGTGTGAGGCTTTGGGGAGCGCTGAGGAAAGACACGAGGCGTGTTTACGCTTCATTTCATATCGATTTCTCACCTTTTGAAGACAGGAGCGAAAAGACCCTTCCGGACCCTTTGTTGTAGGAACCCTCATCACTCAGTTACGCCTCAGTCGCGCCGGCCGATAGACCCGTCAGAATTCTACGGCATTGACGCCCACACCCGGATGGCTTTCTGTGTGAGGGGCGGGAACAGAGAAGAGCCTTTTTGGGTCCCGTCCAAACAGGAATGAAAGCTTTTGCTGTGTTGTTTGACCCATAAATTAGACTTCTGCTATGCTGTCCCTGACACAAGTATGATAGCTTCTGTTCTATTGTGTTGGAACTATTTAAGCGGTGTGTTGAGCCGCGGTAGTTGGACCATACACAGAGCTCAGTTTGATTGGTTCAACCAGAAACAGATTTTTAATATCAGGTGTATGGATCCGCTGTGTTAGCAGCAGCGCGCTGAACTACGTACAGTAGAATACGTGAAATGTGCTTAAACTGCAACCAGAACGTGAGGTACCTGACATCTATACTGACGTGACTGTGAAACGACATTTCCTTTTTTAAGTCAAAACGGTGGAGTCATATTATGCTTGCGATGTCGTCATGACTGGTTTTTCTGTGAGTTTCTGAAATAGTTAATTAAAGTATAACTTGCTCGTTACCTGCGATGTAACAAACATAATCAGTACATTGTGGCCACTGGTGATTTAGTTTAAACATATACCATATATAGGTAATGTGTGCGCATATATATATATATATATTATATATATATATATATATATATATATATATAGATATTATATAATATTATAATATAAATTATAATATAATATATGTATATATATATATATGTGTGTGTGTGTGTGTGTGTGTGTACGTGTGTGTGTGTGTGTGTAAGAAGCTCTCGCAGATCAAAGGTGAAAGGAAAGATCGTAGACCCTGCGCTTGCATCTTTATTTCAAGACCTGATCACAGTCACAGAGAGGATTAAAAGTACAATAATGTAACATTTCCTTCGTCTGGAAAAAAATACATGCATAAACAAGAGTAAATATCAAGTATCCACTTGTTGGTATTTTACAAATTAGGTAATGCATCAAACAGCCCAACTGTTATGGAAAGTGATTGATGCTACTTGAGTAGGCGGTCTACCTGCATATTTCTACAATGTTTCGCCGTGTTTAGTACTAGCCTGTCGGGGGGTCAAATGTCTCTGAAGTAGCACCAAGGGTGGTTGTTGTTTGAGATTAAGCTGGACTTATGCCAGCCTCGTGGATCAAATGTGGTAAATGCACTTATGGACATTTGACCCCCGACGGGCTAGTACTGAACACGACGAAACAGTGTAAAAACACGCAGATAGACCGCCTACTAAAGTAGCACCGAGTAATTACTATGTTGACTTACGAAGGAGAATGCCCTTTTAAGCGTTGGTATTTTAAATATCTCGATGTGTGTTTGGGATGCGATTGCTAGCCTTGAGCCTTAGCTCACAGATGGTTACCGAGGTTCATGTGTCTTTCATGTACCGAAAGATTCTAACATTCCATACTGGAGGCTAGACCAGACCTACTTTGATGATAAGAAGGCAAATGTCACTGTGTGTATACGTGTATGTATGTGTATGCGTACATAAATACATACAGGAGGATGTCGTTAGGCTCAGTTTTATTTATGTTCCTTATGGTTTTAGTCTTTTGGCTTGAGGTATTTTTATTTACCATTCGTTTTCAGATTTGTCATTTTTCACGTATCCTAAGTTTTTATCAGCTTGTTTACTTATTCTCTCTCTCTCTCTCTCTCTCTCTCTCTCTCTCTCTCTCTCTCTCTCTCTCTCTCTCTCTCTCTCTCTCTCTCTTGGGAATCTGAGTTTGTGGTACATCTTAAAAGCAAAATATTTATGAATTAGAAAACTAAATGAATTGCAGTTGTCGTAAATGACAAGCACCAAACAGTTAACAAACCAAAAGACAATTGTTTAATAATTTGATTTATTTTAATTCATTGAATTGGGATTTGTAAATGCGTTTGGAAAAAACAAATGTGGTTTGGAGCTGTAAATGTGGTTGGAAACTTTCAATGTGGTTTGAAGCTGTACATGTAGGTAGCTGTAAATGTGGTTTGAAACTGTAATTGTGGTTTGAAACTGTGGTTGGAGGCTGTAAATGTGATTGGAAACTGTAAATGTGTTTTTGGAAATTGTTACGTAAACGTCGGAAAAGGCAAGGATCTGGAAGGAATTCTTCCCAAATTCCTCCTTAGCTCGCACATCCGCCATTACAACGATGAGCACCAGGTCGATGACCCAACGGAGCCTCCGGTGCACCAAGAAAGATAAGGGCTTCAAGGTTGTACTTAACTCTTGACATTGCCCTTTTTTTTAAGACTGTGTGCGATCTGCGATATTTTAGTTGTTTTCCGGTTCCAACTTTGCTTGTTTAGCCTACTTTGCGAGGAAATCTTACGCAAAAAAATCAATGAATAAATAAACAACACTTGTTGAAATGTCATCGACCCGTTTTAGCTTAAAATATGGCTATTCTGTGAAGGCTTTTGTTGATGGCGAATAATATCTAGGTAAACTGATATCTTGCGAGTAGGTTGTCATGATCACTATAGTAGATTCACATCAACCGTGCATTTGATGTCTAGGCCAGTCCTTTACGACGCTCCTGATTGGCTGTCAACAGCCAATCAGGAGCGTCGAAAGGGACTGGCCTAGACTTCAAATGCACGGTTGTTGTGAATCTACTATAGTTCATGAATTTTATGCCTAACGGAAAGCCCGTAAAAATTATGATTAGTGCTGATTGACCTTGGGAGTTGGAGACTACTGCAGAGTCTCGGGAGTTCACTTTTATTTCATGCATGTATCGGGTCGTTGGCCAACGCCCAATCATTAGGACGATAATAATGCAGTATACGCTGCCAATTATCTCCGTATTTTATACACGCTTCACATGGCAATCATCCTCGCTTCAGCGGTGAAGGGAGAACTGTACTATAGTGACCGTTGCTTTTGTTTTCCTTCGGAGTAGATATTGTTGTTACACAGACATTAGTGCAGTAATGACACACAATCTCTCACACATTATACAGTATTGTGTATATGTATATACAATAATATATATATTATGAGAGAGAGAGAGAGAGATGCGTTGGTCGTAACAAGTACCTACCTCATTTCCCGTCCTGGAAAGTTTCAATGAGCAGACGAAACCAAGGACAAAATAATTTCAGACCAGCAGTTTGTTCCTTATAGGCATTTATCTTTCTTTTCTCACGTATTACGCCAGCTTATGTCATAGCAACAAGGGAGTTTTATGTATTATTATTCTTATATTGTTTCTGAATTTATGGAATAAGTAACGTTAAGCTTTTTGTAGCTGAAGGCCCAGATGATAGCAAGACGCCAATAATAAATTTAATTAAAAAAGGCGATGAAGTTTTTTTGGCGCAGTGAGTTTTCCGTACAGCGTATAATTCTGTATGAAACTCTTAACCACGCCCCGTGAAACTTTCAGCCGTGGCTTGTGATGTTGCACCTATAGCGGTGCGAGATGCATGATCATGGATAACTTTAACCTTAAATAAAGTAAAATCCACTGAGGCTAGAGGGCTGCAATTTGGTATGTTTGATGCTTGGAGGGTGGAAGAGGAAATGATGCTTAAGGAAGATATGTTAAGGGTTGTAGGATACTCGTTTAGATCAGAGTTTCAAGAAAGCACTGTGATATAGAGAGATATTTGTGATAATACGATGTAAAAGCGTAATATGTTTAAGGCGTTATGAAGAGAATTGTTAAAAGAGGTGGAATTTCGTCAAACGATACCTCTCTCTCTCTCTCTCTCTCTCTCTCTCTCCTCTCTCTCTCTCTCTCAAAACACTATTGACCGCCATTTGGTATCTAGGTCATGTTATTACGATTCAAGTGCGCTTCTTCTCATTTACCGTTCTCGTTTTCTCCTGAATGAATCATTTTTCCTCTGGATTCCAGATTTTGTTTCGACATTTTTCCGTTTTCTCTCTCTCTCTCTCTCTCTCTCTCTCTCTCTCTCTCTCTCTCTCTCTCTCTCTCTCTCTCTCTCTCTCTCAATTTCACTTTTCCATGTTTGCTCTTCATCTCATCGACGCGAGGTTGCTCTGGATCTCTTTATTGGACGTTCGTCCTGTTAAGGTATATTTTATAGGTGACTGAAAACAGGACAGGTAGCTATGGTTTGTGCGTGTATATGCCGTTTACTTATATTCATACTTTTTTTAATATATCTTGTACGACGGATGCCTTGTAATGCAGTGTGTATTTATAATGGTCATACACAATACCCATAACACTGTTCCTAACGTAATTCGTAAGCGAAAATAGTGTATATTGATGTAGAAATGTTTATGAATAATCAGAACCGGGTTGTTTTATGACAATTCATGAAAAATATGGCAACATTTTTAATTTTTCACAAAATAGCTGTGTGAGCCGGGTTTCCTGAAAGCATAACTGATAAAAATAGCTTGTTTGCGATTCTTTCGAAATGAAATACATCTATCCAAAGCACATGAACGACGTGGCCCTCATGCAAAATACAGGAGAAAAACTTCCCAAACTAGACCCATTCTCGTCCAGTATTTTGTGTCATAGTTTGGTATGAAGAATGGCGCTGAATCAACAGCCTCGTCCAAAAATTACAGCTGAGAATCGGTAGGGTAAAACAGTGTAGCCGCCCTTCGTTAGAGGACAAGGCGTTTAGGTGAATAGGGTCAACCCCATAACCATCGGAAATGAGAAGGCTAGGAAGAGGACAGAGAAAATGAGGGCCTCAGAACCAGAGAGTCGTATATGCCACTTTTTAAAAAATTAGTAAATTGGCCTTAAAGTTTATCATTCATTACTCTGGTTCTAAGAAAGATATCGATTTAAACTTAGTTTCATATGAAAGCTATACTCTTTATAAGTTTTTTGTGAAAATTTGAAAAAAATTGTTGGGTGCGCTTGCGCGCTAGCATTCAAAATGTCTGCCAAACTCCCATTTTTTTTAATATTTGAGTCATAACAAGCACTTAAACCATAATTGAATGTGTTAAACGATAATAAAGTGTTATCATATTGTTGTAATAATGATGATGATATTAATAAGAGTAATAGTAATAATACTGGTAATAATAATGATAATAATACTATTAATAATAATATTGATAAGTAATAATAGTGTGCTGAAAAGACGATACATTTTTGTGATAAGAAACCGAGAATTGCTAATGATAATAATGATAATAATAATAGTAATAATAATAACAATGGGAATAATAATAATAATGATCAATAATAAATGATAAATGATGATATAAAATAGTAATAATAATAATGATGAGTAGTACAATAATATTAATTAGGTACTAATAATGACACTGATGATGATAACCTTTCATCATCATAATACATCGATACTTATAATCAATCACAAGAAAATACTATAATAGAATAGTAATACTATTGTCATAATAATAATGATAATAATAATAATAATAATAATAATGATAGAAATAATAATATTATGATGGTTGTAATAATGATGTTGACGATGATAACCTTGAATCACCATGATGTTTAACCATCAATAATACACAATAATATTATTATCATAATAATTTTTTTTACTACTACTACTACTACTACTAGGGCCCCCATCCTTTAATAGAAGCTCGCAATGTGAAGGGGACTTAACTCGATCAGATTGCAGTCTGTTAGCTCCAAACATCGCTACCAGCTGTGACCCTCATCCACTACTACTACTACTACTAGTACTACGACTATTATTACTGCCAGAGGAAGACATAATGTACTCAAATAAAGAGTAATTTAGACAAAATAAACAGCACCAACACAACGGATAATCGTAATCTCCCGCTATGATCACTGAAGTGAGATGTAAACATTGGCGGGAGATTGTAAGCTGCGCGGTGATTGGTCGATGCTTACACGCGCCTTATGGGGAAAAACGCTCATTGGCCTAGAATTCGCTACCCGCAAAGTGACGCGCGCTCTCATTGGCTTAATCAGCGCTAGTGATATGCGTCTATCTGGTCCTCATGAACCGTCCGAGCGGCTGCCAGCACCGCTCGAAGTCATGTTCTTTCCTGTAGCTAAAATCGATAATTCCGACTGTCCCAGTAGGAATTTCGACCGTATGTAAATGGTGGAATGGCCTAGAAATGCCTCAAATACACAGAGAAAAGGTTGCCAAATCTACCAGTATGCATAACTCCAAATCCCTGGAAGTGGCATATACGACTTTCTGGTTCTGGGGCCCTCAAATGAGGTCACTAGGAGAACTCTAAGTGGCTCCACCTGTTATTTATGGCGTTACTTGTAGCAGGAGTCCAAAGTTGCCAAACAGAAGAAGTTGAAGTAAATTCGTGTTCTGTTCTTTTCCAGTCCGAACTGGAATTACCGTCTCTTCTTGACCCCATTTTGGAGATCGTTGGAAGCAGGTGTGCATTTCCGTGTGTCTGAGTAAACTGCATGCGATTTTTTTTACACGATCGCCACCAAAATTTAAGTCGCTGATAATACATTTGTCCATTGCAATGCTTATTGAAATACGTTAAATGTTTCTGCTAAAATCCCAGACGAATGGTAAGGATTCCGTTTGCACCTTGACGTATTCAGTCATCACAGTCAATGAAAGGAAGTGTGCTCTTCATAGATGATAAAAGACGGACACGACAGCGAATGTTGCTCGCTTACATTAGAGGATGTGTAGCAGCTTAACTGTTACAACCGCGTATTGATCATGCGAGTGTAGGCAAAAGGGCTAACGCACGTCATTATGTCGATTGTTGTGTGTTTAGTAGACACCCCAACATATATTTTAATTTGTAGTTCTCAGAATGATGGACTGATATGACTCCGGCTTTTAGAATACCAAATTGTCTTTATCTAGGAGTCTGTACTCATTTGAGATGTTATAATGTGTGCAAGGTCGCAAGGGAAAGAAAGAAAATGGTGTGGGAGGCCGGTTACTATTATTATTACGGTGAATTGGAGGGACCTGTTGCTACCACTTTGCGCAATCGGAGACCTCGAGTATATATTTTAGTCCTGTAATCTTTATCACTGTATAACTGAAGTCTGTCGTTAACGTTGATCAATCCGAACGCCAGTTTTTTTTCTCTCTTTCTCTTACCTGGTTGTAGAGCCTCATTCTTGAATGAATGCTTTCCCAGAGGTCCTTTGGGCCACGTCCCCTTGGACTGGCATTTTGACGGGCGTCGAACAACTCTATCAAAAGTTGACAGTCGATGTCCATAGAAGCCAGACTGCTGAGCTGTCAAAATCTGTAGCAAACACATGACGTTGAAATCAAGGTTTACCGCACACGACATCAGATTGTAATGAATGATTGACTGGTTTCTTCAAGCTTTACTGCTCATGGTATGAAATCAACTCGATCGCCTAAGCAGTATCAAGTAGTTGCTGCTGTCTGTCTTCCAAGCCAGCAATAATCAAACTGAAGCCTTTGGCGGACGCACTGATCAAGATCAATGCAGATCAGTCGTTGGTATGGACTATGTAGAGTATTAACAGAGTAGAGTATTAACATTGTTTCTTCCAAGACAGATTTGCTGTTCTCTTCTGCTCTCCTGATGCCTCCACAATTGCACCACTTCTTTTTGGGGAAGGTTTCTTAGCTTAGCTTTGACTAAATATTCTTTCTCAAGAAAGTGAAGCAGCATTCGATTTTTTTTTTCCAGCGAGAGGGTCTCTGGTAGTAGCCTTGCTCATGGTCATGGATGACCTGGACATTGCAGTATAACCACATTCTGTATATTCCTAAATGTAATATAGCTACATTGTATATATGTATGTATATATATACTGGTATATATATGTATTATATATATATATATATTATATATATATATTATATTAAATACAACATATATATATATTACATACATACATACATACAATTATCCATTAAGCTACTAATGTCCTTTAATATCCGATTCGCTCTACCTCGGAATTAATATATTTTCATATATGTTAACCGAAGGTAGAGCGAATTTGATATTAAATGACATTTGTAGCTTAATGCGTATATATGTATCACGGTTATGTGATCATACTCATACACACAATATATTCATCCACTCACCCAAAGTACAATATTTGTGAATGGCTGCCTATTTTGACTTGAATGCTTCCGTTCGTGATGTTGTCTTCGCTTAATCATCAATGGAGAGAGTTCTTTGAAGAAAACGTACTTCAGAGAAAGCTTTTATATTTTCACTGCTCATTTAGCCGTGAATCAAATGCTTTTGAGATTGTCACCGTCGGAGGGCTCAGACGAGATCAAAGAAAGCGCTTTTTATGACGTGAAAAATATTTGTGCGTCTGACGTCGAAGTTTTCGCTCTCTGGCGTTCGCTTGATGTCTGTGGTTCCATGTCTGCGCCTCTCACAGAAATGTTGCCACAGAATGTTCTAATCTCGACGCTTGTGTTCCTCGTTGGACGAGTGGTTTTCGCGCTCGCCTACCAATCCGGTGGTCCGAAGTTCGATGCTCGCCTCGGCCAACGTGGAATCAGAGTAATTTATTTCTGGTATTAGAAATTTATTTCTCGATATAATGTGGTTCGGATCCAACAATAAGCTGTAGGTCCCGTTGCTATAGGTGACCAATTGGTTCCTAGTCACAAAAAAGTATCAGATCCTTCGGGACAGCCCTAGGAGAGCTGTTAATCAGGTCAGTGGTCTGGTAAAACTAAGATATAATAAACTCGACGCTTGTGCAATTGTATATAACAGACTTGTACCGACATTCATAAATGTTAGTGTTATAGTGGATTGAGTGAAAGGTTAGTTTGCATTTTACTTCACTACGATTTCATTGTATGTCACTTGTAAAGGGTATGGTTAAAAAGTAGTTCTTTTTCATTTTCTTTTATTTTTTGTATTTGTTTAATAATAATTTTTAATGTTTTGCATCCCGTTTTCTCATTTTCGTATGGCCACGTTAAGTGGCACTTGGCTTGATTGAATCATCACAATTCAGATTCATCCATCGAAGACATATGTTCATCGTCTTATCTAGGATTGCGTAGCAGCCTCAGCTCCGGCTGGCTCTCCAACTTCTGATGTCTGAGTCGTTGTTGGAACACATCTATCTTGGCCCGAGGTCTCTTGGGTCGACGACTGTCTGAATCCCTTCACTGGTTTCGTTTCCTTTTCCTTCTCGAGGACCCCGAGCCATCACACAGACTCGACCCTTAGGTTAAAAAAGCTCCAAAATGGGATATCACGGGTCGAGTGCAAGTTCGTTTTGCATAATGAAAGTTTGATTTTAAGTCTCTCTCTCTCTCTCTCTCTCTCTCTCTCTCTCTCTCTCTCTCTCTCTCTCTCTCTACTACAAGTTCGCGCGAGAGTAAGGAATGTGGATGTGGAGATAAAGAAAAGTGGTACAAATAACATTGGTAAAGAAAGGTTGTAAAAAAGATGACATAGGCGAAGAAAAAGATAACGTAAGTAAAGAAAACCGTGGTTTGAAAGATAAAGTAGGTTAAGAAAAATGGTAAAAAAGATTTCATAGCTAAATAAAGTGGTAAAAATTATAACATTAATGAACGGATGGATCAGTAGTCTGAGGACTTATCATTGAACCAGAAAAGCGTATGCATATCTGTGTAACTGATTTCATTTAATGACATTTCTTGTTGTATTTCTCTGTATGACTTATGTTCTGTTCGTCGTTTCCTTCGTGGCTTATTTTCTTATATTTCAAATAATATTCAGCGAAATTTGTCGTCATTGCATGTGAGGATCTTCTCATCTGAACGTCATACAGCCTTACCTGATGTATGAGATTTATGATTTTGTTTTATTTGCTTGCGCTCGCAATGCTGACTGCCCCGTAGAGGGATAGTGCCGTCAGTGCACCTCATTCGGTGCAATGTAGGCATTACTTTAGGTTCTTTGCAGCGTCCCATGAAAGGGAAAAGGCTAAGAGAGAAGAATGACCCCACTCAGTCCACCACACAGGGAGTGTAAACAAAGCCTTGTGAAGGCCGCCAGCTTCGGATTCCTGTTGGATTGCGTGTGTAATGCTCGTGTTCGTGTTCTGCCATGCGCCGTTTACTATCCGACATAGTTTACGTGTCGTAGCCTTACACCTGAGGTGCGTTTAGTCGCTCAACGTCCTTAGCACGCTCGTCTCGAGACTGGTGTTGCCAAGTGGAGTGGTAGAGTTCCTGCGAGTGCTTTCGCAGCTTGGACGTGACTTATAAAGCATCGTATCACGGCAGCCACGTTTTTTTTTTCATTATTAATATTTTTCCACGTGTTAATATGTAAACGTACGGATACATATTTAATTACCAATTGCGTTCATGTGAATTTTGCATCTTCAGATAGGTATGTTGTCAAGATTGACTCTTAAGCAAACGTTCAGCATTCTCTTTCTCTCATCATCATCACCGCCACCATCCATATTAACGTTTCCTCTTAACATTTCCATCGACGGAGTTAGCCGTAATTACACGTGAAATTAATTTACACCTTTACTATGTAGTGATTTTTTTTTTATACCTGAATACCCACCTCATCCAAATCTTGATCTGTTCCCATCCTCCGTGATTAACCGTTCGTTTGTGATGCCCTCTTCTGATCCCTTGACTGCAAAGTTCGGGGGTCGTTATCTAGGAATAGTACTTCTTGGGGTTTATTATCTTTATGATATTGACAGTCTTTTGTTTGTTTTTACGGGGTTGTACTAAACACGCCGCAAAGGTGGCTGTATATATAGTTCAGAGCTCAGCTTGTGAGCACATCTCCTTAAGCAACTGCCTTTGTAATTTGATCTTTCCTGCAAATGATTTGAGTTTTTTTATTCTTCTTTTGTAATTGCCCATATCTTGCCTCAGCAGAGTATCGCAGTTCTTTTACGCGCATCATAGTCGTTTTGCTAGTTGGAAATCGTCTTGTGCCAGCACTGGCTATTTGTGTTGCATATTGATAAAGCCTTATTTATCAGTAGGTTATCAGTCTGTCTCTATTTCATCCAGCAGTCTTTCGCTACTCTCGTTTTCTTACTGGCCTCCAATGAGCGCTTCGCGAACCAGTGTCTCTCAGAGGTAACAGAAATGCTCCACTTCTTCCAAGTCCTGCCCTCCCACTACATGGGGCACCCCCCTCCCCCCGCCACTCACCCCTTTTTCGTTTCGGAAATCGGAAACTCATACTGATATACCTTTTATAATTTGCGATTCTGATCTCTCTTACCACCACCTGCTACTTTCGATGCATAGTCTCTCTCTCTCTCTCTCTCTCTCTCTCTCTCTCTCTCTCTCTCTCTCTCTCTCTCTCTCTCTCTCTCTCATTGATTGTTATGTGTATCACCACAACCATTATTGTTTGAGAAGTGGCAGAGGCAGTACTAGGAATAGGACGATCTGTAGTTCTTTTGTTTTATTCATAAGTCATTTCCTTGTTGATTATATTAAGGGAATAGCCAGCACCACCAAAGTTAGCAGTAAGACGCATGTATTACCTTTATTAGATCATTAACACTGTAACTGTTGGACCGCTCTTTGTTATGGGAGCCTTTCTTCGTCTTGGTATGTACGCGGGAACATTTGATTGATTGATTATGATTCATTTATTTCACCTGGCGTCTCATCGACTGTGGTCAACGACGCGGGGTCAGAAAATGAAAACTTTATGGGTTGAAGGCTTAAACACAAATTTAGCACTTGAGCTAAAGATTCTTGCATATGAAGAAGCAGTGTTAAGAAGAGCAACATTGTTCTTGGTTCAAAGGAATATTCTTGGATGAGACGACATAATCGTAAATTTGTTTAAAGAGATGCAAAGCAAAAAATAGTTGTTCAAGAGTTTCATAAAACGCCAGTAAGATGAGCAGAATGTCTGGCTCTGCGTGGAGGAGAATGGAATGTTACCGCAGGTGATGAAAGGCGCCGTGGAAGGAAGGAAGGAAGGAAGGAGACAAATGAGCGGACTGAGGGTTGGGGGCCAATGACCGGATGAACCGCCTGCTTGCATCGGACATTGGAAATCCGCACATTGACACGACTGGTTTGTCGCGTAGGAGAGACTGACATGGAGAGACTACCGTTAACGAGAGAGAGAGAGAGAGAGAGAGAGAAAAAAGAGAAAAAATATGACCATCTACGCTAAAAGTCATGCAAAACGCCTTGTGTTTGGCCTGCCATGGAGGGTATTATGTTAGTTTTGTTGATTTGTGCATGCTTTAAGCCATGTTCCATCTCACTTCTTTAATTTACTGTTAAGGCTTCTAAGGAAGGAGTTATTGCAAAATATTAACGATTCTTCTCTTTTACAGAGAGTGGCAGGATCACAGACTACCCTGAATGAAGACGACGATGCTGGTGATTGCATGGGCAACAACCAGCCTGAGGATCTTGCGCAACTCGTAACGCAGGTGTTTATAAGATCTCGTTTTCTCTTAAAACAGCGCTGCTGAAGCGTTGGTTCTCAGGTGTCTGAAATGGATCAATAGGGACATCATTGACTAGTTACTACTTTGTGCATTCGTGCATTTATACATATTATGTACGGTAAGGTGTGGTTCCAACTGGAGTGCGAGTTATTCTCTAGGTCTAGAACCACCTTTCCCGCCCCAAGCTAACAGTAAGAAGTGATCCTTGGACGTGTCTCATTTTGCAGAGTGGAGTGCAGCAGGAACCAGCACTTTCCCTGTCCGAAGTCCACGAGCACCTGATCCGCTCCCCGCCGCCCACTTCGCTTCCAAAAACCATCACCAAGAACATGTTTGTCTTCCCTCTCTCCAAAACAACCGATGACGGCGCTATGGGGTCTCAGGTACGTTGTATTTTGCCTCTGAAGCTATATTGATGGGATGGGTGAGTTCGTATTTATCCCTTATGGAAAATAGGTACGGTTTCACACACATATTACGTACGTACATGCATATATACATTATATTATATTTATATATATATATATATATAATATATATTGCATACATAAATATATACTAATATTATATTATATCTATATATATAATATATATATATATATATTATATATATATAATTATCTATCTATGTTGGTGTGTGTGTGTCGTTTGTGGTGTGTGTTCGTGTGTGTGTGTGTTGTGTGTGGTGTATATATATAATATATATAATATATTATATACTATATATATATATATATATAATTATATAATAATTCATTATATTATGTCGGTGTAAAAATTTTGTAAGGCCTTTTTCATTCAAAGATACACAATGAATTATAGTGGACCAAGGTAATAGAGATACAGTGAAAGTCTCCGTGTATATGTATGTATTTGATATATATATATATATATATATATGGTGTGTGGTGTGTGTGTGTGTGTGTGTGTGTGTGTATTATATATATGTATGTATGTGTATATATATTCCACATCGCTTCAAGAACTTTTGAAGTTAATATAGCATTTAAGAATAACAACGCAATGAAGCAAGCACTCATGAAGAGCCCTCCCGATAATACTAAAGAATATTCCGCGTAAATTATTGGTCAAACGAGAAAATCATTGGAGAAGAGAACGGTAAAAAAGTATAAGATATGAATAGGCAGACGGTGCAATTTTCGTCCATGTAACTGAAAATAATTTCTATGCAATCAATTGTTCAAGGGCAAAACAGATCGTTTATTTCACTTACATACTGGAAAGAACCATTACCGAGTGGAGCTTTATCAAAGAACTTTGGCAGGAATGTGAATATCAGCTCAGAATAGTATAAAATCAATCCATTTGTTTCACAAGACAAGAGTACAATGTATGGATTTCAAGAAAGGTAGCTAACTCGTGACAGCAAAGGTTCACGTGAGCCCTTCCGTATAAGTGAGCAAGGTGTGTAAATGAAGCGCTGACCTTGGTCTAGGGATTTTACTGCACCTCCGCTTTTCCACTTATCAGGTGCAGATATTTGCTCCAGCTGACTGTGTGTTCGTTTGGTTGTCAGTCTAGCTTATATATGATAAATTTTTACTACTGTGTAGCAGTCCTTGACACGATATCTTTAAAATACTAAAGGTGAACCGGTCAGGATTTATACGCAATGTTTACATTTTTCCATATGGTCTCTCTCTCTCTCTCTCTCTCTCTCTCTCTCTCTCTCTCTCTCTCTCTCTCTCTCTCTCTCTCTCTCTCTCTCTCTCACACGAAGTTTAATAAAAACACGTTATTATATCTCACTGGCTGTGATGACCGTATCAATACTCTTGAAGTGTTAGAGGGATTTTTATTTTTTTATATTTACAACTGGGAATTACACACACACACACACACACACACACACACACACACACACACACACACACACACACACACACACACACACACACATATATATATATATATAGATATATATATATATATATATATATATATATAGATAGTAGATAGATAGATAGATAGATAAAGATAGATAAGATAGATAGAATTAGATAGATAGATAGATAGATAGATAGATATAGATATAGATATAGATATAGATATATTGTGTGTGTGTGTGTGTGTGTGTGAGTACCAAGATTGCAGGATTATGGTTTACTGAATACGATAAAATCACGAGAAAATACAGCGAAGTCGCATTCCTGCAGAATACCACCAATTTTTGCCAGACAGCAAATTTTTAGAGAAGGACGTAATAGAGTTTGGTTTATAGAAAGTATAGGACGGGGATATAGAGTCTTATCCTAATATCTCCACTGATATTTTCAATGACCATCAATGCGAGATGTTGCGCATGTACCGATTTTTACGTTTTGAGTAACTGTCCTCTGGTTGTTATGATCCTTATACATATTGGCGATAACTTTCGTATTTTGCTGAATCGTTTGCACGATTCTTTGGGGAATACATATTTAGTGACGCGTTACATCTTAATATGTTTGATCGTCCTAAGTAGCTAAATTTCTTTGTGGTTTTCATAAAAGATTGGGTAACAGACTTCTCTTCCCTTTTCCAGATTTTCAATCACATCTTTAAACATTTCTAGTTTTCTCTTGAACATGCCTGAATTTCCTTTCATCTTCATGGGGTTTAGAAGAGAGCAACATTCCTTTCATTAATTTCTGAAGATCGACCAGGAGCCATTTAAGAGAAGTGCCACAGTCCTGCCTAGACTGTTTTATTTGTCCAAGAGGCTGCCTGCTGTTTCGAATTCTCAAAGTCGCTTATTTTTCCAGAAACCGCCACCCAACAAGTTTATTCAGAGGTATCACTCAGTAAATTTCCACTCCCTTCCCGTAGAGCAGCAGGTATTTATGAATTATATTAAGAGAGTGTCGTGCAATTAGTTAGCTTTTGGTGTGTCCCTGTAGCACAACTGAAATAATTCTGTTTGTTTGTAAGTCTATGTATGTATGTGTGTGGTGGATTCCCTAAATTCTGCCTTGGGTAAGTCATAACGTGTCTCTTCGTAAGGTAAAGATTAAAAATGCTAGGTTAATCATATTAATTTCTCATGTTGTTATTTTCATCCAGTGAACTATTAGCAATAGTAAAAGATATAAAAAGTCACAGTACAGTCGCCTTTGGGCCTTCACACTGGATATGAAGAAGCTTTGTCAGCACTGCATGTTGTGAAAATGTGGAGAGTAGAGGTCAGTGCTATTCCTTAAATTGATCGTCATGGTATCAGCGCCATGCAACAAAAATGGCATCTGTGAAATTCCACCGCTCAAATCTTCCTTAATGCTTTCAATTCCACAACTCTCACCACATTTCCAGCCTACCGTCTCATTATTCTATCCAGGTAGGTCTGGGTCTGATCCAGCTCTTCTGGAGCCCACAATAGCTCAGCTGAAACGACATTATATTCTGTTATCCCTAGCATGATGCGAGGGACATTTCTAAGCCATCTTCATCTTATCTCCCCTTTAAAATTTTCCTTGAAATATTCCTTTAAATATCTTCTAAATCTAGCGGAATCCAATAGGTTTCCTTTTACTGTCATGATGGTCGGTATGGTATGGTTGATTCACAAGACCAATTTATAATTCCGCTTTCATAAGCTATTTCAGTCTTGATTTGGAAGTCTTTTTCATCCTGCCCTCCGGTTGATTTGCTTAGTTTAGCCTTTCACTCAAGTCCGCTTTAAGAGAACCTCTCCTCTACTGGGTATCATTCTTCCTAAAAATTCGAACGATTCAATTGGTTACTTTAATTCGTGCTCCTTATAGCGTTATTTCATGCCCTTACGCATACTCTTATTATCATCTTCATTATTATTATTATTATTATTATTATTATTATTATTATTATTATTATTATTATTATTATTATTATTATTATTATTATTATAACAACAACAGCGGGTGGCTGCATCATTCGAGTTAATTCTATATTGAGTCTTCATAATTTTTCCTATACGTTATTATTGAGCAAAAATTGGTCAACATTCGTACTTTTGTAGAGAGAAATGCATCAGCAGCGTGTAGAGAGCAGTTTTATTTTCTATATACATATATAAGACAAGGTAACAAAACTGCAAGGGATAAGCCTGTAAAATTCTATGGGTTTAACCCGCCGTATTTCACTACCTTCCCTTACATAGAGAATAAAGATTGCTTTAATGCTCAGCTGATGCATTTCTCTTTACCAAAGTTAAGAACATTGACCAATTATATGCTCAATATCAACGTAAAAGAGAAAAGAATCAAAAGAAAAATAATTTAGATTCAATTTAACTGGGATGGTGCAGCCACACCTCATAATGGGATATGTTTCAGAGAGGGTTTACTTCCTTCGTATTATTATTATTATTATTATTATTATTATTATTATTATTATTATTATTATTATATTAGCGTTGTTTTCGAATCGTGAGTATTTTGTTGCATATACAGTATTGAAATGTTTATTTGTAACAGCCACTTCCCATGTACGGGTTATTGCTAACTGTGTATTACCTTGTGCCTTTTACTGTGTACCATTCACTTTGGTACCTTTCTGGCTTCCTCTCAAGTTTATCTTGCTCCTTTTCTCTACTTGTCATTCTATGATCAACCCTGTGATTCTAAAGTAGTAGTAATAATTAATAATAATAATAATAATAATAATAATAATAATAACACGAAAGGAAGGAGGGCAAGGACTACTAAGCTTAGAGGACTGCGTCAACATCGAGAACAAAGCACTGGGGCAATATCTGAAAACCAGTGAAGACGAGTGGCTCAAGAGTGCATGGGAAGAAGGACTGATAAAAGTAGACGAAGACCCAGAAATATACAGAGACAGGAGAATGACAAACAGAACAGAGGAATGACACAACAAACCAATGCACGGACAATACATGAAACAGACTAAAGAACTGGCCAGCGATGACACATGGCAAAGGTTACAGAGGGGAGAGCTCAAGAAGGAAACTGAAGGAATGATAACAGCAGCACAAGATCAGGCCCTAAGAACCAGATATATCCAAAGAACGATAGATGGAAATAACATCTCTCCCATATGTAGGAAGTGCAATATGAAAAATTAGACCATAAACCACATAGCAAGCGAATGTCCAGCACTTGCACAGAACCAGTACATAAAGAGGCATGATTCAGTGGCAAAAGCCCTCCACTGGGGCCTGTGCAAGAAACACCAGCTACCTTGCAGTAATAAGTGGTACGAGCACCAACCTGAAGGAGTGATAGAAAACGATCAGGCAAAGATCCTCTGGGACTATGGTATCAGAACAGATAGGGTGATACGTTCAAATAGACCAGACGTGACGTTGATTGACAAAATCAAGAAGGAAGTATCACTCATTGATGTCACAATACCATGGGACACCAGAGTTGAAGAGAAAGAAAGGGAAAAAATAGATAAGTATCAAGACCTGAAAATAGAAATAAGGATATGGGATATGCCAGTGGAAATTGTACCCATAATCATAGGAACACTAGGCACGATCCCAAGATCCCTGTAAAGGAATCTGGAAAAACTAGAGGCTGAAGTAGCTCCAGGACTCATGCAGAAGAGAGTGATATTAATAATAATAATAATAATAATAATAATAATAATGAAAACCATCACTTGGCCAAGAATTCTGTACAGACTGTATACAATGTTCAGTAAGGGTATTTTGGGTTTATTTATGTTACAATAATATACCAATGGATTAACAACAAAAGCATTTTTTCATATTTTAAGTGTTACCTTAAACATTTTTTTAAAGTATTTCTGTAATACATGTTACCTCTCATGAATAAGGAAGAGGGTTAGGATATAGCTGAAATGACTTGTGTTTTTCAGGTATCCAGTTCAGTCCCATGCCGCACCCACTCCTTGAATCCACTGGTTACCCGAGGCCATGAAGATGTCCTTGATCAACACCTACGGCAGATTCTGAACACACAACGTCAACTCGTTGTCAGTAAAGGAAGGGCAGGTTAGGCTTTGTTGCTTAAAAAATCATCTTTTGGTGTCATTCCTTAGTGGTTTAATTAGACATTATTAACATGTACGTACTAAGTACGGTACAGTTGTTTTTAAATAATAATTCTTGGATCCCTTGCTTTAAATGGGTAATATTGGGCTTTGCTTGAAGCATCTTTTGTAGTTATTAGCTTGCTGTAACTTGTTGCCATTCCTGCACTGTTTCATAATGAAAACAAAATTTATGCTCAACAAATTTTCTGCCCTCGGTTTTAGTTCTCCTCATCTTTTATGTGTATGCAGCTCAATAGTTCTCAAGACAAGTGTGAGCCTAAGACTATCCTACAAATACTGCCTGTAATGTGTATCTTTGAAGTCATTCCTTCCCTTATCAGGTGACTCGGGTGGAATGACTTGCTCCAGTGTACCTGGTTCCCCTGCTCATGGACGTAGTGTAGCTCGTCGCTCTCCCCACGCTCGCACTTTATCGGAGGAAGCGGCTGTTGTACAGTCAGTTGGTGCTCATAGCATGGGTGGAGGTTCTACTGTAGTTGGTGGTGCAGATTTGGTCATAGATAGAGGCCCTGCAAACATGGGAGCAAGACCTACATATTTAGGGAGAGGACCCACTAGTGTTGTTGGTGGGGCCATAAACAAGGGTGGGGTTTCCTCTAACACAGCCGCTGGTTTAGCTGACATGGGAGGAGTTGGAGGTCCCTCCGCCCAGAGCTCAAGCAATGCTCCGCATAGCAGTGGACTTGCCCCTTTGCTACCTCCAGGAAGAAGACAGCACACTCCTACTGACCTTCTGCTCAATCCTGGTAATCCACCCACAAATCTAGCCCATCCTACTATCTCAAATCCTGCCCATCTGCCAGTTAATCCAGCCTATCGGCCTACAACCAACAGTGGTACGGCTACTCCGCCAATTCTCAAACCCATCAACACCAAAACTAAAAAAAGTTAGTATAGAATGACCACCACCTGTTTCTGCGAACTAATCACTTTTTTACACAGCTTATTGCACATTTGCTTACACTGGGACTAGATAGAATTTGCATCTCAGAGTAAAAGGAATTAAACTGTACTAGGCATAACAAGATTCAGAAGTATTCAGTATAATTTTGGTTGCTATAACAATGCGGTACTACAGCGTAGTCTTGATTAAGAATAATTGGCCTGATCAGCATGTGCACATATATTTAGCAGTATCTTTTGAAGGTAATGAAAGTATTTTTACTGCTGCATTATGGTATCCAGTATTTCTGGTTGTCTACTAATTCTTCAATGGATGAAGTTAAATTGCTGAATTACAGTCTGCTAAAAACTTGTCATTCAAGGTACTTGTTCATAATAAGTACTGCTACATGTCATTTTCAGAAAATTTGAGGAAAGCACTCGCCCAGAAGATTAAATTGTAACCCTGTTTGGGATGAATTCTGTCTTTTGGTCCTAGTGGCATTTCATCATAACTGATGCTTATGAATAGTAATTAGAATCCATAACTCAAAAAAAATTGATTTCATTAATAGAAATAATAAAATGTTAATTTTTTGTTGTACTGCTAAATGAACACCATGATTGGATTGAGTATGTTGATACAAACAGTTACACATCACCAGTATTCTCAGTCTCTTCTGTTGCTGGAATTAAAGGCTCTAGTTAATTTAATTTACTGGCTATCACTGCTATGCCATACTGCAAATATATTTGTATGGCTCTAGATCATATCTGGATTTTTTGGGCATTTTATATTTTTAGTGGATGAGGTTGCCATCCCATTTCCTCCCTTCTGCCTTCATGTTCCTAGAAGGAGGTTGTTTAAGCTGAAAAGGATACAGGAAGGAACTCTGCATGTCTTGTAGATTTTATGATTACAGAACACCCTGCATACCCAGTTCTACTGATTATATGATCTCTTGAACTACTAGACCAAATTTGAAATACTTCATATTTAGCAGGATTGTAAAAAGTTACCGTAATTTTGTACTTGTAAGCTGGAGGAATGTTTATTTTTGAGGTATGCACATGTTTAATGCTGTATACAATAAGTATGTGGTTTACGTGTACTCTAAATTTTGATTAGTATGGAAAGATAAAGAAGCTTCATACTAAAATAGCCCCATGGTTTATTAAACACAAAAAATTTAAATGAGTAATTTTTATTTAAACAGAAATAATCTGAAAAATGAAACCAGTCAGTACAATATGTGGCTACATATCGTCCCTGCAATTTAGTCCTTTTCACCATCCATTTTCCTCAGTTGAAAGTACAGTTGAGCTGTGAATTTTGATGGGTTTTGGTTTGGCAGGTTCGATCAGTTAAAGAATTCTCTTCAATAACAAAAATGGAATATTTAATGAGCTTTGAAGTCACTTCTGTTAATCCACAGTTGACTCGAGGCTAGAAACGTCAGGAAAACTAAGAAAGTTTAATAAGCAATAAATTTATAAAATAGTATACATACATATTAGTCTATTTTACATTCAAATACAATCCTGTATATGTAAGTTCATTTTAATCAGTAAAAATGTTCAAAATGTCTGCAGTCAAGAAAAATATAAACAAAGATAAAGTTGCAGACAATGAACATGTGGTTGAAAATTTAGAGGAAAGAAAAAATGGCACTGTAAATACTTCAATTTTCTTTTATTTGAATACTGAGACATTGTTATCAAAAACTGCAAAATTATCTAAAAGTTGCAGTTCACAAAAGAGCTGTGGATCTGTGATTTGTATGGGGACCCTGGCATCTTTGCTTCAGTTCACACTCATATGTTTGCCTCGTGCAGTGATCTGTACTGGTTTAAGGTAATTACTTCTTTAACTTGTCAGTCAAGGTATTAGTATAAACAGGGTGGTTTAAAAACCCCTTATGTCAGCATTATAAATCTGTGATCCAATAAGCATTTGCTTGTCAACCAAACCAGTGAACTTATGAAAACTCCAAAATCCAATACCATCCTGTCGAGTCTAAAGCTTCATCGTGAGACTTACAATTAGTCTATCTCAAAGTTTGAAAAAGAAGAGCCAACCTTCAGAAGCCCTGAATTCAGCAGTGCCATACAGTAGTGTTTCACAGGACCCTGTAATGAGCAATATCTCTTGATCATTCCCACATAGTGTATGGTGTCATTTCAGTAAAAGACAGTGGCTTTTACCAATCTTTCAAACTAGTAGTGTACATATTATATTGTAAATATGGTATTGTACTTTTATTACAATAATGCTTAGGAAAAACAGCATGAAAATGATCTGTACTGTTTTAATTAAGACAATGGAAATAGATGTATGTTATATAACTTTCTTAAAAGCCTCCTCTATTATGAATGGTAACTCTTAACACAACTAGTGTGGCCATGCCATTAGATATGAGGGTATAATTGAAATACCTTTACAGCCACGTATTATTAAGCACATTGCACATTAGTTATTCATATTCCACATCTTTTGAATGTTAGCAATTGGCAAGAAATTTAGTAAAAATTATTTATTGTCCTGACAACTTTCATTAGATGAAAATAGTTACTATTGTAATAAATGTAACTAATTTTAAATATGTATATGCATAATTTGTACTTGTACTATCAAAATTATTTAGTATGCTGTGCTATGAATTGACTGGCAAAAACAATTATCAGTAAGATATCACTGAAAAGTCTATTTAGTACTTATTTATTTCGGTGAGTACATATTTTTTAAAGCAAAATATAGACATTGTTCTTTTTACTTTGACTTCACTTTGATCATTAAGATATTGCAATAAATGAATATCCTGAATTGAAAATGAGCTTTACACTGACAGATGAAATAAATGTCTCCATAATTGTAAAAAATTATAGTTTTTATATGATACCCAGAAATATCTACATTTTGGTTCAACTTTTATGTCTGTTATGTTTACTTTCAATAATGAAATATTACATTACAACTGAAAATACTTCACCGTTACCCTCAGTAACTTCCTTCAAATTTATATGCAAGCCAAGTTATAATCCCCAACATTATTTTTTTACATGGGCATTACTTGGTCTTTGGTTAGTTTTATATCCTTATTTTTTAGTTTATTTTATGGTTTTATTTTTTCAGCTAACATTAAAGTTAGATCCATTTGAAAAAGTAACACTTTGTTTGTTTTTGTAAAACACACTTGGGGTTATGTTTTGATTATTGTGTCTTTTACCAGTAACTAGTTTTTAGTGGTGTATGTACAACAAGAGTTGGTATGGAGCCTCTCAAGCATTGAGGAACTATAGAAACTTTATGCTGGCTTGGGAACCTTTCCATATTACAGTTTTTCTAAGAGATTGGGAAGGCGCTGATAAACTGTATATTTCAGTTCATGGAAAACATAAGTACTACTACTACTAATAGACATTTTTCTGCAAGCTGGTAGCTTCTTGAATTTGATAAAATGAATTATTCAGGTCAGAATGACATTTTTTAGTTGCACAAAAGCCTATTTTATTACATTTGTGTCACCTTGTATTTGTAGACTTTATTTTATTGTTTTATAGCTTAAGTTTCATAGTGCACATTGGTTATGTACTGGTTTACAGAGGTACCTTTAAGCAAGGAGGCGCTTATATCCGGATTGTCTTTAGGAGGGAGGTCACTTACCTTCACAGGACCGCGACACCATCTCCTATGTCGTGTCCTAAAGTAGCTAAGCTATAATACTGGTAAATTATTTTGTGAGTAGCTTAAGTTAGCGTGCTGTAGTCGCTGTTTTGTGTTACGTAAAAAATATATACATGTTTATGAACTACAAAGGTGAATCCCAGGTTCTGTGTTTAGTTTTTATTACTTCTTTTTTTGGATAACTTACACTTTTAACTTTTTGTGAGGAGGTAAAGTTTTAAAAGTTTTATGTATATATCTAAACTTAGCCATTTTTAAAAAAATATGGAACCCTATGCCACTGATACGCACTTCTGTGTACAATGTATGTATTTGTTAGCTAGTTAGCTGTTTAGAAATATCTGTTGTTAATGTTGTGTCAAACCTTTTGGCCCAAAGTGAGATTAAATTTATAGAAGTTAGGGCCATCATTTATGATGGGTTGCTATAGATAAATCAGAAAGTTCTTTCTTCAGTACATGAAGTTCTGTATTCAGTGTAGTTTTTTTTCTCACATCAAGAGGATTGGATGGAGGTGAGTTGAAATTAGAATGCTTAACAAAACAATAAAAGTTAGAAAAGGGCAGAAATGAATTTCACAACATTAGAAAGTTGAAGAAAGAATTTCATAGCTTAAAATTAAAGAAGTAAATTCCCTAAGCCAAATAATCAAAGGATTGTTAATTTTTACATGCACAAGAGACTTGTCACTTTGGGGTTCAGGAAATAGTAGTTGTTGCCATTTCAGTTATGACAGTCAAGTTTAAGGAAAATGAATTGAATTTGACAACAGATTGCAGTTTAACCTGTATTATTATCTATTGTATATATAAAGGCAGTCCCCGGGTTACGACGGGGGTTCCGTTCTTGAGACGCGTTGTAAACCGAAAATCGTCATAAGCAGGAACATCGTCAAAAATCCTAAGAAAACCTTACTTTTAATGCTTTGGGTGCATTAAAAACTATGTAAACTGCACTCTTATTGCATTTTTCATCAAAAAAAGCTTCAAATATTGATTATTTTGCATTTTTGGTGTCATATTTCTTGTGCCAGATCAGCGTTGTAGGCGTCATAAGCCTGGAACGTGTCGTAACCCTGGAAATAATTTCTGATGAATATAATTGAGATGCGCCTTAATCTCGGAACGTCGTAAGCCAAACCCGTCGTAACCCGGGGACTGCCTGAAGAAGCATATTGATACTGATGAGGATGACTGTGGTTCATTGTAAATTTAAAGACCTATTGAATTGCGCCTTGGGAAGGTGCTTACTTTTTGATGTACATAGTACTAGTTTTTCAGTATGAAACATGAAAACTAAAATTTCAAAAGCCATGCCTTATTGACATAGCCTTTGGCATTTGCAGCTTTTCAAGTTTTATAACGCTAGTTGATAAGTCCTGATATACAAATATAGATATTAAAAGGAACAGGCACACTTGAACAGGTTACATTTTTTTTATATACAAATGGTGCCAAGTTATCTTATTAGGCGTGTTCTGTGGCGATGATCCTGAACCCCTTTAGTAATCCCTTTTTGGTATAGACAACAGATACTTGGGTCAAGTATGTTCCTAATGCTAATTACAGCTTACATAGTGCATATTGAAGAATTTATTTGTTTGTGGATAGGTTTACATAACTAATCTAATACAAGAAAACAAAATTCAACAGTTTACTTTGAAATACATAAACAAATTGAGTGTCATACTTTGTCATTCATTCATTTTTCCATTTTATTTTGATGTTAGCACTGTCCTAAATCTAGTTAACTAAGGATTTGAAGAGATTACACAATATTTTTAAGTTGGAAGTGTCAGCGAGACAGAAATTAACCTTCCTTTTAGCTCGAGTCCTTCTATTTTCACATTAGTTTCAGCTAGTTTTCTTAATTTGTTCCCTTCAACAAAGTTGGAAGGATTAATACAGTCATATTTTTCAGTGTAATCTCATTGCAAAACTGTTTAATGGATTTCTATAATGAACTTTATACATAGAGGGGTGGCATTTGCACCAATAAGTTAAATAAATTCGGGGATAGATCTAGATACTGGTCCAGAACTAATTTTCCATTTTTTCTACCTTCTGAAAATTAACCACCAAGAACTTGATGAAAAACTGTTTGTGCCATCAATCTTAAACTAGAGATTTCATGTGGTTTTGAACAATATACATGCATTAAGCACTGTCTTAATATTAATAGATATTTTATCCAGACTAGTAAAAAAAAAGTCCAACTCCTTTCAAGTCAATTATTGTTAAGAAACTTTAAACACCTGCAAAGCCTCCTTGTCTTATAGACTTTGCAGAAATTAGTGTTCACCCCCCACTCCTAATGATAGCTTGATTTGGTAATTAGTGGTTTCGCTCTGTTGCCTAGCCAGTGTTAGGTTGTCTGTCTCTCTCGCTCTCTCTAATTCAACTAACTTCCTTTGGGTTAGTTTTCACTCATCCTTTTACCTTCCCTTCTCATTCAGGCCTTTGATAGTTGAAGTGAGGTTCCCATTCTGTTGGCCATCTGAATAAGTTTTCAATTGACAATGAATCTTATTTCTAGAAGTGTCTTAAATATTACTCATCAAACTTAGCTCTTAAGAATAATTTTATATAAGGTGTAAAGACTGAAAGTCTGATCCATGCTTAATCACTCAAATATTATACTTATGAATTTTTTAGATGTTCGGTTTCTTCTCTAACCAAGCCCTTTGATGTGAGAATTTCAGGTTTCGTGCTAGATGAAATAATCTTTTAAGTATGGTACTTCTTCATATTCCATTTATAACCCAACATTTACTGTCATTAATGTTACTAAAAAATTATAGTTAGGAAAAAAAAGTCGCTGATAATTTTATAGTATTTCCCCAGTGCATGACTTTTACAGTTGTCAGATTTGTATATCAAATTTGGGTGCGTGCATTTTCAAGTTAATACATTCTGCAATTGTTAGTATCCATTTACTTCATCATGAGGTGCAAATTATAATTTACTTCATCATGAAGTGCAGATTATAATTTGTTATTCCATTGTATTTATATTTGCCTACTTAATCTTTTCAGTGATACGTAACTTATTTTCTTACTTGCCAGGTCCAGGTATGAAGTCGGAAGGAGGATCGGCTACAACATCATCATCTCTTAGTCTGCCCATTCGATATCCACACCAGCCAGCCTCTTCGTCCACTCTCATTGATACTACGTGATCCTGTACATGCAGCTGTTCCTGGTGCGTATGCCATATATACACAACTGAACTCTCTTTTCAATGCTTAGTCTTCTTATTAATTATCTTAGTATCTGTACAATAGTTAATGTACCATATCATTGCTAAACTTCCATATCACAACTGCAGCCTTATTGTCAGACCATTCTTTCAGGAAAAAATCTCCCCTGCAATACATTGTCAGATACAAATTTTGTATGGTACATTTTTCCACATATTTATTACGTACTTGGTAATTTTAAGAAAAGGTTGATGCAATAGTTTATAGTTGTGTTTTTATTGTAACAGTTTGTGTCATGAAATTTTTCTTTCTGTAAATTAACTTGAGTGCTCATTGGTTATGTTGAGCTGTATTTTTTTCTTATGTGCACATCTACCTAAATATAATCTCAATTTTGTGAAAGTCTGTGTCATTGGACTGTATCAGTAACAACCAAGTGATAGAGCAATCAAATTTCATGGTATTCTTTAAAGTATTTGGTCCAATTTTAGTATAAATTATTTTTTGGTGTAAGCCCTTCCTCAGACTAGGGTGTAATTTTAAAGCTTAAATACTACTCAAGTTAAAGCAAATTTGGAAAACATTTACTAAGAAAAATTATCGTAGAGAGCCCAGCATTTTTTTTATTGAGAAATTAATTTTAATAAATTCTCAATAACCAGGCAGATCCAAAAGTTTAATGATAAAGTAAAATTATTTATCTACATTTTTTATAAACATGTACTCCCTCCAATCATAAAAGTTGTTTATAGATTTCAAGTATTGTTCAGTAACATCCCAAATTTTGGCAAGGTTGACAATATTTTTGTGACATGTACTGTACCCTGCAGTAAAACCTAAATTCATATCCAGTTAAACTTTGGACTAAACTCTCTTGTAGCCTTTTTTGCATAAATAGGCTTTGTATTATACTAACAGAACTATTATCAGTGCATAGTAAATGATGATAAAATATGAACCCTGTTGGAATTGCATGGATATAATTCTTTGTTACTATGTTGATAGATGGAAAGTGCCATGTAAATTCATTAATTCAAAATGTATTAAGTTTTGTATGTCTCAAAGCCCCTCCCCCCAAAATTATTCCAGTTGTATGTGAAAGGTAGAGTTACTAAAGCCTTTTTGATGTGGAATGAATTTTGAACGCATGCATATTTGTTAATCCTTATTGTTTATGCATACATATGCAGCATTTATATTGAATTTTTACAATGTGTGCCTGCCATATGTTGGATTGGATGAAGAAAAAATTTTAATTAGAGGAAAATACTTCAACCAAAATATTTCTAACAAATTTGAAATGCCCATACACAAAAACACCAGAACATTGGCCCCTTACAGCATGTGTTATACGTGTGTGCATGGTATACAGTAGTCTGTTTACCGAGTATACTTGTGTATGTGTTTTACAAATACTCATTAGCCAATACTTATTACACTGATGAATTAATGCGATTGTCCCCAAGAAAGATGTGGGAAATATGTATGTATCAAGTTATGATTTTACTGCAGGTACAGGATTAAAAATATTTGTGTAAAATATGCTAGTCAAAATGAGTTATTCTATAATTTTGTAGTTTTAAGTATTTATATTTTTTTGTGAAAAAGTGTTAAAAGAACATCAGTTTGCTAGATTGGGAGGCAGTAGTTGATGTTTCAAGTAAAGTTATTTAACTTGATATAAAACGAGTAAATATTGATTATGCCTTGGAATATTAATTTCTTATTTTTGGTATCCTTCGATCACATAATTTATTTAAATTTTGTACTACTTCAGTAAGGTTACATGTCTGCTGATTACTAGGTTTGCATGTATAAAACCATCCACTAAGACTGTTATTCAGATTTTATTAATTACTACAAATTAAAGAAATCTTTTTGAGCTGAAATACATACATGTATTTTTGAAGGGAAACAAGGTTAGGAATTGAAGTTCATGTGCACAAATGGGTATTTCACTGAAAGGAATCAGACTGCAGTGCTTAATGTGTAAATTTGATTATGGAGATCTTTAATACATTTGGTAAAATTTAAGCTAATTCAATCAATAACCATGTTTGGATTATATACCTTGTTCATGGATACAGTAGCGAAGTGATTTTTCAGATTTGTCCAGTGATCTGCCCTCACTGTATATTGATCTTGAACTGGGCTTTGTGATGTTTAACAGATAATCAGTGTTGTTAGTCAGGAACAGTCTAAGGAAGATTAAAATCTCACCACACCATTTTTAGAGCAGCTCTAAATTGTCTGAAGTTGCTCCTTCTCTGTAAAGTATTTTTTGTCAGTAACCTTCATTGCAAAACTATATATTCTGAAGTACTGTTTAACTGCTGAAAGGGTATTGTTTCTGGATTTTGTATCATTTGTGATGTTAATAGCCAGTAATTAATAAAAAATATAAAACAACTTGTTTTACTGTTTTTCTTGTTTTAAGAGGTAATGGTGCAAGAAAGTGGGACCATATTGCCAGGTTTTGACTCGTGTAAAATGACAAATTTTTAATCAATTCGTATATTTCATAGCTAACAGGCCTGAGATCTTAACAATAGGATAACTGTCTAGCACCAGATGGAAACTGGTTAGGAAAAACAATCAAAGATTGTAAAGCAAGGAATCTGTGGCATCTGGATACTATGCATATATGAGGTGGAAGCTGGTCTCCAACCAGGCTTGGAGCCTTGTGACGCATCGGTCTTTCTTCCTACTCAGGATACGAGAGGGAATTGTCCTTCACTTACTTTTCAAGAAGCTGCTACATTGGAGTCAACGGCTTCTTGGTTAGATCTTAGCTGTGGCTAAGATTACCTCTTCAGATTCAGCTAAGAAATCAGTGGATGAAACTGCCTTTGTCAGATTGCTTCAGTCTGTTTCCGAAGCTATTTCATATTTAACAAACTTAAGTGACAATGTTTGGGCTAATATCCTGTTGATGAGGAGAGATACAGCATTGGGTAAGTTAAGCCGTGAAACTGCCTTTGTCAGATTGCTTCAGTCTGGTTCAGAAGCTATTTCATATTTAACAAACTTAAGTTACAACATTTGGGCTAATATCCTGTTGATGAGAAGAGATGCAGCATTGGCTAAGTTAAGCCATGCTGTAGATGTAGACTATTATCTCTGCAATGGGGATATTCTAGTCACAATATCTGTTGCCAAAGGACATATACTAGAAGCAGCTATTGGATGGATACCAATGATAGATTGGTTCAACAGGCAGTATGCAAGTCAACAAGAAATCGTCCTGGTGAACTAAGACAGGCTCAACAAACCCCACAAAAGAGAATAGTGAGGCCTAATCCTGCCCCTAAGATGGCGAGATCATCTTCGAGGAAGAAACTACTGCAGCGGCCCGTTCACAATTGAGCTAGTAGAGGAAGGGGAAAAAGGCCAAAGGTGATTGGAGGACCGTTATAGATCTGTCGACTTCTAGTTAGCCCACAAATTTGCATTAGGATGACCGAAGGCCCAAGCATGAAATGGTTTTGCTCTAGATTGAAGTAACCTGATGAAAGAAGTGCTGCTGACAGATCCTAGCCACTGCTGATGACCACAAATCCAGCAATAAAACAGTGAAAGGCAGATGCAGCAGTCAACAGGAGGAGCTTCTTGAAAGGTTAACAAAGATCCCTCAAGCCTAACTTGATCCAGGGTCAACTGAATCACATCTGAGTTGACCTGCCTATTCATCAGCAGCAAAGGGCTTGTAGAATAGTACTTTTTATGCTGATTAAGAGGAGGAGGAAGCAGCTTGAATGACCTGTTGAAAGAGAGAGAATTGTCCCATCCTGAAACCAAAGAACTCACATGTTGCAAAATCAGGTTAGCATGCCCTGAATAAGAGAACTCAAACAAAGCTTTCACATTTTTCTTTGGTCCAAGCAAGGCCTCTATGGCCTGTAGGGGTCATTGAAGACAGTCTCAGTCCTCTCAGAAAGATTATTGTACTCACAAATGAGATCAATAACCTCCACGTGGGAAGAAATTTTCTTGACTCTCCCAATCCTCTCTATCCTGCACCAAACTCCAAAACCCTGAAATAGAAGGTAGAGGGGGATCCTGACTGCTTCCTCTGGCCACTGAAGTATGCTTCTTGGTTGAAGGATGAACGTCATCTCTCCCCAGAAGAATCACGTTCACGAACAAAGGAATACATACGCATGTCAGCCTCCACCCGAGAAGATGAACAACGTATGTGACACCATGAAGCAGAGAAGCAGAGGCACAATTCCTCTACCTAGAAGAGTCATGACCACAAACTCTGGAAGGTAAACAACAAATGTAGAACCTCCTAGGGGGCCATGACATGGAATATCTTGGTCTCCTAGAATCTGGAGAAAAATGGACACACTTCGTTCAGCAATACGAAGTCGTAGATGCACATCCTTTGTGAGAGACACGTCTGGTCATGAACCTCAAGGCTGCAACCTGAAACACATCTGTGGACTAAACAGGAGAGGAATTCTTGGACCTCACAGGCAAACGAGACTTTAATCAAAGCATAGACGAATATCTAGAAGGCCTCAAAGCGACTGGGCTTCTAACCGGAGGAACCACCACCTTTGATTTCTTGACTGGAAATATGTCATCTTTTTGGTAAACTTGGACAGGCTGAAGAGAGAAAGAACAAACAAGAGACTTATGAGAAGTTGAAGGGCAATGATCATCTCCCACAAGGACAAGAATGTGAGAGAGAGAACCACAGCCACGTACATCTCTCCCATAAGACGCAGCAACAAAATCCTCAATCCTCCAGCACCTGACTCGAGACAGAGGAGGGGGAGACGAAGATAACAAAGACAAGAGTGTTACACCACTTCCTCTTAGGGGTACTACTATACACCTTTCAATTAACAGAGTCCAGCTTATCTATCATGGCCTGAACAAAAATGATAAATTTTTAATCAATTTGAGTTTTTCATAGCTAAGAAGCCTGAAGGGTAATAATAGGATAATCTTCTAGCACCAGCTGGAAACCGGTTAAAAGCAATGAAAGATTGTATGTAAAGCAAGGAATCTGTGGTATCTCCGATGGATTGGTAACTGTCAATGACGATGTAATGGTGAGACTGGATGTGATGTCACGGCAGCAGGCGGAGAGAGTGATGTCACCAAAACTGTCATCATGGGCAGAGACAATGCTGGGAGTGACATCACAGGGTGAGACGGACTCTGGACCCGAGTTGATGTCCTTGTTACAGACATGGGAATAGGCGACCCAGGAAGAAGAGCAGATAGCGAAGGCATCCCGATAGACAGCAGCACACATGACCCATAGTAGCTAAGGCCAGGAGGAGGGAGGTCTGCTAGGGGAGCCGATGCTGAAAGGCATGTAGACATGAAATGGGACAACAGGCCTTCCCACACAGACGACATCTTGTGCGCATTGGTGCCTGAAACAAAGGAACAAGATGGCACAGCCTCCTCCCTCCCCTAAGGGACTATTGAGAGAGAGGTGGCAGCATTAAACATACCACCCTGAGCAGCTCCTGATACTTCCAAAAACAAAACAATGGAAGAAAAGGAAGGGGACAAGGCAACAATATAAGACAAAAGCAGAAGGAATAAGCCTAGAAGGAGGAGAGAATCCTATCCTAGATGGGCGTGCTGACTCCCTATAATGCTCCTTCTTCCTGTAGAAGTTCTTCCACTGCTCAAGAGGCCAGGAGCGACACTCCTGGCATGGATTGGTTAAATTACAAAAATTGGAATGACATTTACTACAAGTTGTATTGGACTCTGTCAAATTGAAAGCTAGGAAGTATGAACACGAGAGCCCTGGAAGGCTGAAGACCCTCACTCAACTTCTTAGATCCGATGGAAGTATCCATAATGAACCAAAAAACATGCACACAACCAAAAACCAGTAAAGGAATCAAATGGATTGGGGGGGGCGGGGGGGGGGGGGGGGGGTGAGGGGGCCGCCGCTCAGCGCTTGGGAGGAGGAGAGCAAAAGCGAACATCCACTCTCCAAGGTGGGTGAAGAAAGGCTGAATGCATCACAGGGTTCAAGGGTGGTCGCTGACCAGCTTCCACCTCATCTACTCTTTAGATGCCATACATTCCTTGCATATACAATTTTCTATTGTTTTTCACCAGTTTCCAGCTGGCACCAGACGATTTATTTTAAAGTGAAGACTGAAGGATTAAGTATATGAACAAATTAGTGTTAAACAGTCCACTGAAGCATAATAAAAAAAACCCTCATACAGGCATTGGAGAATTACAAATGCAGCATGTATATGATTTTAAGGGGGCCGGCTGGAACCCCTATATATATGGTGGTATAGGGCGAAAAATGCAGTCATGAAAAAATTCATGGAGTTCATATGGCAATTGAGAATATGTATACGAAATATTTCATCAAAATTCCTCTTACTTTCGTAGTTACAGGGTAATAAGTTAACGTAACTCAATAAGCCTAAAACATTGATACGTACAAGAAAATGCAATAATTCTTCTATTACTGTAAATTTTGATAATTATTGTCAAAGAAATTGGGAGAAATGGCATCTGTAGACATTCCCAGAGTCGAGAAGGGAGACTTCACTTCAGTCAGCTCCCAAGTCCAACTATCAGTGCAAGCACAAACTTCAAGTAGTCTACACGTTCGATTTCAACTCTGACATTCGCTTGCTTTTACGTATGTTTATGTATGTTTCGGCAAGAATTTCATCATGCCAATGAGGAAAAGACAAGGAAAACATCTCGCCAACATACAGACGAATTAAAATCGCTCAAGTATTATTACAGGATATCATAATATACGCATAGTTAGTGAAGAGAGAGGGGAGGGTTGCGTAGTAACGCCCGTCTTGCCTGACAGCACACGTCACGCTGTGCCCAAGGCTACAATCTTTGAGCAAAGAGATCTTCATTTATGATAAATAACAAAGTTTTGGTTTTTTAATACCCAAAATGGAATATGAAATTCATAATAATCATGATTTATTAAATTGTCTTTGTAAAAAGAGAGTACACCTTTGAGTTTCACCTCTGACATTCTCTTGCATTTACGTTTGTTTATCTTTGTTTCGGCAAGAATTTCATCATGCCAAAGAGGAAAATACAAGGAAAACATCTCTCTAACATACAGAAGAAGAAAATTCGCTGTAATAAGCCGAGTTAGTGAAGGGGAGAGAGAGAGAGTTGCGTAGGAAGGAGTGCCCCATCTTGCCTCGAGCAGTGCCCCAGGCTACGATATATGAGCAAAGGGATCATCATTTATGATTAAATTATGATAGATAAAATAGTTTTGGTTTATTAATACACAAAACAGAAATATACATTCATAATAATCATTATTTATTAACATTGTCTTTATAGAAATACGCAGGAAAACTTTGAACGCCCATATCTCAAAACTATACTTATTGTCCCTCAAAATCTATCTTCTCACTTAGTTTTAAAGCTATAACATTGGAATTTGGTATATAACTCAGAAAGACATTATAGAACAATCAAATAGAGCCCTTTTTTCCTATTTTTGTTTAGTCTTTTTTTTTATAATTTTTTTTCTCCTGATTTATAGGGTTTATTTTTTTACCATATTGAAAAATTCATATCTAGCAAAAAAATTACTTTTAGAAAAAAACTCATTTGATTGGAGGTCTACATCAGGTCTATATATGGTAGTAATCCCAGGTCTTAATATTAAATATCAAGGGAGGAGATAGAATATGAAAAATGGTTATTTTCGGGATAAATCGCCCTGGCGTCACAAAACCGAAGGTCAGAGGCCAAAATCATATGCGGTTTGGAGATGTCCCAAGTCACCTTATTAAGTGGTATGAATATCAAAGTCCTGTCCTTAAAAAATGGCACTAGCCGGTCAGCCCCCTTAAATCCAATTATACTATAACTTCAAAATAATGCATCAAAGGGAAAAAGTTTAAAACCTGAATGAAGAAAATTAGCTAAAGGTAGTCTGTTGCTAAAAAATCTTAAAAGCAAATACCATAATTGCATCAAAAGAATAGCATAATCAAAATAAGGAAATGAACAAGGAATCTCCAGGAGTCAAAAATGAACAAACTTACTGTATAAAGTAATTCTACTTACAATAACTAAATACATATTAGTCACTAAAAACACTTCCAAATAATAAATGAATGAAAATGAATACCAAATTACACTCGATACAAAAAATTTTAAATTGGAAGAATGCCTTGATGTGTGTGCACTTGACCAATTTTAGAAGAAATAGGTCCTATGGGTAAAGAGAGCATGATTTATAAAGCTTTTTGATAAGAAATTTATAAAAGCACAGTAATTAAAATAACAAGCATTTGAAGTAATTAAAATAACAAGCATTTGACATATCGAGTAAAATTTTGCTTGGAAAATGGCTTCTTACAATTAACATTTTCATAAATCCACTGGGTCAAGTTTTTACTATGATAAAAGCAAAAACCCCAAGTTTAATAGAATGTTGGGCATATTTCCAGCCCTCATATATCAGAAGTTATGCATCTGACATGATGCTGCTGCATTTCCCAAGAAAAATGACTGAGTATCCTGAAAGTTGAACAAAACAATATAAAGGTAAAAAAAAAACACACACAAGAAGAAATCTTAAGCTTTATTTTTCTACATACCCAAAACTGGGATATAAAGGTGACAGTATAGTTAAAATACCCACCAGTGCCAGATAATTCCTGCAATGATAAAAATCAATTATACATTATTTTTCATACAATTACAAAAGAAAACTTAACTACTAACAACAAAATTCTTAAAATCAGTTTTTCTCACGTCCCTCAATATACCGGATTTGAACTAGTGCGCTTTCCCCATCAGACAAGTCAGTCATGCGATTCCAATCTGTCTGCCCAAGTACAAATCCTCGCTCACGGGCCTGGGTCTGTTTTTTTCTTTCCTCCACATCAGCCCAGCGTACCTGTAAATAATTCCAAATATTAAAAAGAACTCATCCAAAGGTCAGAAATAACACAATAAGAGAGAATCATATGCTTACTGTATACTCTATGATTTTTAAAGAGCCAAGCAACACTCTCCTATGACAGATTTTTCAACTAGCATTGCATATTTTTTCAAGCAATTTCAAAAGGAAGTAAAAGGAATGGGATTAAAGTTTATGTATCAATTCCCTCAATGGTTTTAGACACCCATCTAATTCAAGACCTCTACAGCATATCTTTCCCATAAAGCTTTAAGAATGATTTACTTCAAAGGTTAACATTCCCAGTGAACACATAACTGACATAGTACTAGTATTGGAAATAGAAAAGCTTCTTCTCTATACTGTGAAGTTTAAATAGAAAGACACTGGGGAAAAAGTCTTATTTACTTCACCTAAGGAAATACAAGTTATATACTAGTGTAAAAAAAAAATAATCCATTGAACAAACATTTATTCACAAAATTACAATTAACATACTTATTTCAAAATTACTGTAATATTCTATTTACTGAAAATTATTGTACAGATGCTTCAAAATAACACCATATAGTTCTAACTAGTATTTCTCGATCCTTTTCACGATCACAACTTCATCTGCAACTGCTTTCATCTTCTAAACTGTCACACTTGAATTCCCGCTATGTATCAAATTTGTAAATTTGCATTTAACATCCAGCTAATCTTTTTTTTAAACAGGACTTCCAGCTCTTTAAAGCAATAAACAAACAAAATTTCTACTGTAGCTTTCAAAGTTGCTTATACAAACACTAAACTTATAAGCAGCTAAAACACACATACTTCAAAAACACCAGACCTCACAGTTATTTCACAAGTCTTATACATTCATGTGTGTATTATTCCAAGTGCTCTGAGATGCACATATATTTTTTGATACATTACTAAAAAAGAATACGCATACTAACTCGCACTTTATGCATAACTGAAGGAGGGAAGGGCTATGGTAATACTTTAGGAAATATTAAACTTAAATTTTCTACTCATAAAGCATGTTGTGTCTAACTGATATGTTATTAAGTGCCAATTCCACTGAAAGTTTTCTAGTTTGAGAGCCATTTTTTTGTAATGAATCTCCTATGATTACTAGGCTGCAAAAGAATCAAGACATGGTTTGCCACTTTCAACTTATAAGGATATATTCAGAAGGGATTTAAGCAGGGCACTGCAGATTCCAGTCTTTATAATATGTAATTGAATCTAATTTTTATAATGCTGTAATTGGTCTAGAGCCATGTACGTATTTATAATCTGGTCTACAGATAAAACAATTGCATTTTATGATAAACTGAGCTGTCATCACCCTAAGTTCAAAGATAGTTTGGGTGTTAAATATAATACAATTTTATTTTTTATCTTTTTCTTGTGTTTGAAATATGAAGCATCTTGACAGGCTGTGAATATCTGGTTACACACTTTCCATCTTTTACACCTATAAAAAATTACTGAATTTATCTACTGGAAATTAGAATCCTACTGATGAAGCCCCATATCTTTTCATTAGTACTATTGCAATAATACACTTGAAATGAGTGATAAGTGTAGTGCAGTATAAAAAATGGCAGTTATCCATACATGCTGTTTATTATCTTTATACCACATGTACTCAATGGATAAGTTCAAAATACTTCCCTGTTGAGCACTCTTCTTCATCAGCGTACTGTATATGTATTGAATATACAGTACATTATTTAGCATATTTAGAATAAGCAGTATGAAAAAAATGTTAAGGGATTATCTAGTTAGTAACTGAACCTTAGCTGATCATACATAAGGCGTTATCCCTTTGTAATGTAGTTTAACCCATGAAATTATTTACCACAGTACAATTATACATGCATAATATCCTAAGTTGTCATAACACGTCACACAAATTAACTAATTTACAAAACCTATATTAAACTATATAGTTGTACTGCAATAAGTAAGTTATTATTTCTTCCCAATTATTTCCATTTCATTGTTTCCGGCAATCATTTAGAAGGCTCATACACTTTTTATACAGGTATGAACACATCAAGAGCAAGTAAATTCAGTTATTTAGTTATAAAAAATTTTATCTACAAAATAAATCTCAAGAAAATCCAAAAGAATTTAAGCGCTACTAGGAATATACAGTACTTGATTATATATACGCTCTATTTAACCAAACGGAATGTAAGTACAAATGATCATCATACCTAGAGAAGGTTGTATTTAAAACATTAACCACACAGCTTACAGTGACCACTGCCAGATGGCCAGAAAAGTCTGGATTTCCAGATTTCCTAGGCCTTTCTCACATTTTCAGATTCTTTGTGAAAGCAAGAAAAATCTTCAGTTGTTTTTGAAATTTTTCAGCAAAATGCAGAAAATTACTATTAGGAGACATACTAAACAATACAGATCTTGCTCTCTGTTGTGTTTAAGTAAATATTATATTCAGTAATTTGACCAATCATCAAAAAAATTTAAATTTTTAAAATTTCACATTTATAAAATAGAAATTACCCATTACTGCAATCAAGTTGAATTGTTAATTCTTATGGTCTCTGCAATCTTCATTATTCCTATAATTTTTAGACTGTATTAAAAGTGTCCACCTTTTCAATATAATTTATCACACTAAGAATATTTAGCATATGATATTTTGACAAACCCATCTAAACATCATTAAATAGTGATACCTCAAATTTTAAAACTCAATTATGAGTGATCTGAAAATGCTGAATTGTTAATACTTAATGCCTTTAAAGTCTTCATTTCCTAAAATATTTTAATTTATTTTAAAATATGGATTATGGTTGTTATATAGACTGTTGTATTAAAGTGTGTCCACTTCTTCAATTGGTCATACTGTTATGAATATTATATAAATCTTGACAAACCATTTTCCAAACATTGAAACAGTGATTCTTTAAATTTTAAGATGAACCCCTAAAATGATCTGAAAATGCTGCAACTAGTACCTCCTTAAACCTATAAACTGTACACGTTACCTTGATCGTCGCTGAAGGACCTGTTTGTGGCACACACAAATCATGGATAAAGCTTATACCTAGTCCCCTAAACCTATTTTCATCACAGCTAGGATGTATCAATGTTCCAACACTGGTCATCAACATTTAAAAATACCAGCATGATTACTCATCACAGAAAGTCAGTCAAATTAATTTAGGTAATATCCTGTTCCTAGCATGAAGTGAAAATCTAAGGGACAGATGATTCCCTCTCTTACTGGCTACCATCCAAATAATGGACTACATTTAATGCTCTTTGTCCACTGAGACTCAACACTTACAGCACGAGCTTTACAAGAAATTTCCACCTGGTCAAAACATCAATTACTGTGCATGAATTTTACAAGTGAAGGAGGCATGCTGTCAATCCTCACTCTTCATGCTAAAAGCTCATCTGAACCAAACTCAACATGCTGGGGTTTGCCCACAAAACGTTCGGTCAAAGTAATATGAGAGAGAGAGAGAGAGAGAGAGAGAGAGAGGAGAGAGAGGAAAAACTTCCTTATTTAGCTAGGGTTACTACACAAATAACGCAAACTGAATTAAGATACAGTAGTTAATCCCTGATAGTCTCCATCCATAGCAAAAGCTATGGAATCTGGAGGAAGACTCTGTAAAGGTCAAGGAACCTATACTCACCTATATTTAATGCAAAAGTGGCTCTTCTGTTGTATGAATTGAACATTACATTCCAAGCAATATTAGTAAATCTAATGGATGGCTTCTACAACTTGACAAAGAACTCAACAACTGCAAAAAACTCAAATATGAATGAGGTACCTTTATAAGAAGGAACTGCAGCTACAGAAAGCTGTTTGACGTTTGTATTTTGACCAAGAGGAGATCCTGCAACTTGGATTTTCCAGACTTGAAAACTTGAAATTCTCTTAAATACTTACCCTTTTCTTCCCTGGCTCAGCTACCTTTGAATCATAGTCTTTGGAGAGTTGGAGCCAATCCTCAATGGTCTTCGGGTGGCCTTCCCCCATCCGCTTCTTCGCTGACCTCACACCATCGAGTTTGTCTGAGAAGAAGGCAGAAGAATCCCATCATTCTCTGTTTTCCTAACCAAGAACTTACATTCTAATAACACAAAAAAGGTTGTGGAATGATTCCCCTCAGCTTGTAGGTAAAAATAGAAAGCTCGGACTATACCATTATCTAACACAATTTCTATTTTTGTACACTAATTAAATCTTGGAGGAAAAAACAAAACTTAGGTTATCTAACATTATTTCTAAGAGAAAATAACTTGAAATTCTAATCACTAGCCATACTTCTCAGTCACAATAACAGGATAGCAATTCTACTCAATTATTGAGTTAATATCTATATGAGCTTCACATAAGGAACACACATTATAAGACTAGGAAAATCTCATGTAATGAAACAGTATAACCCAAATACAACACTGTCTTCATTATGTCGAACAAAAGTGTCTGATGACCTACATCTACAAGTATAATTAAAAGTGTCTTAAAAGATAAAAGTGCTTTTCAGAAAAAAAACCTTAGTTTTAAGGAAGTTCCCTAGTTAATAAAGAAAAATGGAAAGATAAAAATGGTAAAAGACCAACAACATAAAGTTGTGCTTAAACTTAATTCAAACCCCAGATGAAATAAAGACTACTATAGACATCATAAGTTATAATTCCACCTCTCCTGATGCAAACTTGCACCATAAAAATTTCACATACATCAGTATGACATCTATAATATTTACAACTTGATAATTTATTTACTACTCCAGTATTTTTAACGGCAATATAGTCCCTAAATAACTTCCAGTTTAAGCACGCACCATGTATGGTGACAGGTCAGGTTTTACTTTAAATAAGTCATGAAACTTTCACTACTGTCTAAGCTTACGTTATCACTGTACTGTCATTATCTACTTTCTTTCCTTACAATGGTTTATACACACTATCATATCCTAAACTAAAACTCATCTGTGATTATACTTCCTGCCTTTAGCAATATTCTTCCACTGGTTAATATCTGATCTGTCTGTATTAACATCTTAGTTTTTATATATATAATCAATGAAACAACCACCACATTTAGCTGTTAATTTCCTACAATGATACCAAATTTGGGTTGCTTCATTAATTAATTACATAATTAGTTTTGTGAGACTGCTTTCTCTGTATTCATTTCAGTACAATACATTTGAGTGTAGTAGAATGGTTGTACAAATCAATAAACATTTACACTGAATTTTGTCATATAGATAGCTTCCTGCAAAGTTCTTCCATCAACTTCTCTTTTACCTGCAGTTGTGTACTGTACTTCTTCATTCAGATTCTCTGTCCTTCTTTCCTATTCCTTTATCTTTTTATTTTAATTTTCTTTCCCTCTGCAGTTAATTTGTAAAATGCAGTAATTTCATAAGATGCTTTGAAAACACTTACATTATTTTCTGCTCTTTCCAACGTTAGTATGTTTCATGACAAATTTCTTTATATTTTGTGCTCCTTCCCAGAAAAACTATACTAAAATAAATAAATCTTGAATTACTCAGTAAAACCTTTGATCCTTAGTATTATCTATAATATATACTACTTTGATGCATTTCCCTCATCCTTTAACTTTTCTTATTTCAACAATACCCTAGGTTGCCCTCCTTATCCTGTCATGTACTATATCCTTTGTCCCTTCCAAGAAAATCTATAATAACTGTCTTCATACATCATATCCAACCCATTATTAATCTAATCCTTCCTAAGCAATATTGGAACCATTTTATCATTTTGAAATACCTGTAATTTCTCAGCATGTTCCCTAAAACTAGGTATTCAATTTTCAATTCTTTAATAATAGAAAGAATCCTTACTGCTGATTTCATTTCTGCTTAAACTATAGACTAACATTTCCATTTTTACACCAGATACATATCTTGGTCTTGCTTCAGACATAAATTTACCATTCTTATAATCACTATAATTCTACAGCACTGTCTCTTTCCCTCCTGTCATGTACCTTTGATGTAACCCACAGCCAGAATAACCAGTAGGAATAATGTTTCTTATTACTGTAAAATGTGAAATGGTCTTCTGTCATTATTATTGATAATGATAATCATAAGACTATGAATCTTAATACTACTTTAAGGTACCACACACTGTGGTCTGGATTTCCCTGACCTAAACTTCTGTCAACTGAAATGTTTCTAAATTCTTAAATGTCTCAACTAGTTTACACCCTCCTTTTCTAAATTTACATTTTTTTCTCATCTTTTTGTTTACACTTTCATTGCTATATTTTCTTCACATTAAGCTCTTGTACCTTTTTTGGATGCACCCTAAACACACTGTAAATCAGTGTTCATACATATTTACTATGACTAACATCTTCAAAATTTGCAATACGTATATTCCTGGACATTAAATTTTACCCCTCTCCAATCCTATTTAAAATCCCCTATACACTTGCCTTCAAAACTCATTTCTATCTCAAAACATTCAATTTTATAACTCAATTGTATACATTATACCCAATGTAACATTGTTCTTGCATCCAAATACAATGTCTCCTTGAATATTAAGAATTTCTTTCCCACTATCTGTGCAAGTTATGAAACTCAAGGATTAATGTAAATATATGTACATTTTTAGTGTCCTAACAATTTCTTCACACCAGCCATATCAATCATTAAAAATGACAGATAATAAGCCATGAAAGACTAAACCTACAAAAAATCTAATGAGCTATGTACGTATGACTATGATCCATCATCCCAATACTTTCAAGAAGCTTAAAATACTTGATTTGTCCACGTACCAAGATAATTTATTCCATGGTACTGAGATATTTTAATCCACATCAAGTTCAGCGGACTGGTAAATAGTTGGTATTCCCAATCTTGTGAAATGGTATCATGGTTTTCATTCTACTGTAGATCCCTTTTTTTTTCTGGATGGTAAATACCTTTCATGAAGTCAAGTCTATATATTCCTGCTCATAAAAAATTATACAAAACACATAAAAACTGTTGACTTACCGAGTTTTTCTTCTTGAGTTTCATCAGTATCCCATTTGCTCCGAATAAAATCATTATAAACCTGTGAATATATGTCAAACAGCATGATTTATCAGCAAATAAATTACATCACACATCCAATCTTAGGATACAAATCACATGATGGCAATCCCTGAAAATAAAGATATTTATATAAAAACAAGCATACTGATAAGAACAGTGAAGGCATACACAAATCATTACCTGAAAACTGTCAGGCAACTTTATAATACATGTTTAGTGCAACATGATAAGATACAAATCTTGATATCAAGCTTCCTTAAAAATCCCTGTCTTGCCAATTGTTTGATACCTTTCAAGTTCGATTTACAAAATAAGTCCTCTCAAAAATTTTTCAAACTACTAGTAATGACCTATGGTAACCCTTAAATACTGAAAGGTCATCATAATGGGATTTCTCACTTTCAGCTTTGGTAAACTCATAAGAAAAGTGTCTCACATTCAAACACAATTATTATAATCCAGCAAAAGTCTGAGTGCATGTCTACCTTGAAACATGGTTTTTCAATCTCTCCCCTTTTTTTTTTTTTACATTTTCCTGGCATACATATGGAAGGTACCACAAAACAGCACACAGTATCTCACATTTTTAAAAAAAATCACCCTTTCTTAGCATGATACACATACCACTCAACATTCTTGTAAGAAAAAAAAAATGAACATTCAGTAAAAACATGCCAAATATAATTTTACATCACTATGCAATACCTATAGCAAGACTAAAACAAATATCTTTTTCAAAAAGCAATTTTTCCATAAACTGAAAGGGAATATTATTAACAAATGACAGGAAATACTTATTTTCTGTTATTTCTCATATAATATATATATATATATATATATATATATATAATATATATATATATATATATATATATATATATATATATATATATATATATATATATATATATATATATATAACATATATAATATATTAAATATAATATGAATATATAAATAAATAAATAAATATATATATATATATATATATATATATATATATATATATATATATATATATATATATATATTATATATATACAAACCACATATGCATATAAATTTTTCTTATAAAAAGTTAAAACAATTCTTAATATATACAACCATAGATATAAAAAATAGTTGCAATACTTTACTAATTAAAAAATAATTAGCTTAGCTGAAGTGTGGTAAAATAAAAAGAAATTTTCATAAAATAAAAAAAAAATTGAAGATCTTTAAACGAAACTTTTTCAAAGAAACATATTTGTATCTAATATGTATTAAGGTTTTATCATAAAAAAGATGAAACAAGCCAACATTACCCAAAAGGTTAATCCTGAAAAAAACAATTTCTTTATACAGTACTATACATTCAAAATGAACTGAACAAATTTATGGTCAATGGAAAATGCATGTTAACATGAATTAAGTTGATACATAAAACTTGAAATCAAGAAAAATTAAGAGTAAAAAGTCAATTGGCAAAATCAAACCACTTTCAATATTGCACAAAAACAAAAACATATACTATATTCATTGTACAGTAAACAACAGTTTATACATTAAACTACAAAGACATTTTCTAGTGATATCTTAAATATCTAAATCACAGAGTATAGCTTGTACAGCCTATACTATGAACATGAGTGATATACAATACACAGTATACAACCCATCATAGAAAATAGCATGGGTAAGTTTTAAACTTATTATACCATATTTTTTAAACTTCTAAAAAAGACTACATGTCAAATGCAACTTGTCCTACATACTGCATAAAAAGTTTTGAAAGAGCCGTAACTATTGCTTGATACTCCGAGAGTTGAATTGACTTTACTGTCCACTACATAATGTACTATTAGATGACAGCTAAAATATATTTATATATATATATATATATATATATATATATATATATATTATATATATATATATATATATATATATATAATGTTCACATAATATTGCAGAATCTATCAGGACAAATTTCAATTTTCCCATATCTATTGAGGGCAAGCTTTGACAATAAAGATGAAAATTACTTCTACTTTATCCATTTATTCTGAGCTGGCATCTGTCTCGGCCATTAACTTGTGTAGCCCTAGCTAGCCAAATGTTAATAGCTGGCACATCTGACAGTGTATAACAAATGAAACTACACAGCAGAAATTCTCATCATTCCCCTCAAAAGCTTACCCTTCAAGTTAAGAATTTATGACAGAGGAAAAGTGAAAAGTGTAGTCTTGAAAATAAATGAAACATGTGCTTTAGCAATCAATCAAAACTGCACAAGAGAAAAACTGTGCTCAGAGATGTAGACATATTCCAAAGAGGTGGGAGATGGAAATCTTGGATGGATGTGAAGAACCCACTTTGTCACAATGAGAAGTAAACTACAGAAAAATTATAATGACTACACTCTTCTATATATTGAAATGTACCTGAATTGCAATACCATCAGGAATACAGACTCTAAGAGAGCAATGAGTTAATTGCTGAAAAGATGTAACCATTGAATAAATGGTGCATGGCATTAATTTCATCTTTCCTTTCACACTTCCTCTTTGAAAAAAATAAAAAAGTTCTTTAAATTAATTATATGTATAATATATATGTCTTATATATATATATCTAATAATCTATATATATATATATATATATATATATATAATAGTATATATATATTATATATATATATATATATATATTATATCTGGGCTCAGCCGTGTCGCTCCATGAAATGTGTCCTCTTTAGCACTATTTCTAGTAAAATATTGCTATAATACCAGAGAACTGCTAAATTGGACATGTCAGAAGTCTCTGACTCGCTCAACATGCAATAGCACATATACATATATGATTATAACCACATTTTTGCATGATCAATGTACTATCACATATTTCTACAGAAACTGGTTGTAGGTCTTGACTTGTTTAAACTTTATTTACAAGTCATTAATGAAGGACTGATCCATATTTTAGATATCACAATATAAATGCTAGGGGGGATAATTCAGACACAATACATACTGGTAGACTAAAGCTTCAATTCTTTCAAGTGTCAAAGACAGAGGGATAATAACACACTTGTATCCTG
>NC_061101.1:19484203-19489203 GCF_015104395.2 Macrobrachium nipponense | reverse complement strand
TAAAGTTTCCCCAGCCTGGGGTGCTGCACGCTGATTTTTCAGCCCGGATCTTAACCCTTTGGAGATGGTATAGGAAATTAATGTGCAGCATCCCAGACTGGGGAAACTTAGGAGTTGGCCAATTTACAAAAAATACTTCAATGGAAAGAGGAATATATGCAAATGCACATGCTGTAAGCAAAGAAATTCTAAAAAATTTTCCCTACCTTCCACGAGAAGTTGAAAATTACTATTTACAACCCTTTGTGGGGCCTCTTTTACAAGGGAATTGAAAATTTTACCAAGTTATACATGTTTTTTCTAATAAATAAATTTATCTTATTTTGTAAAATTATAATTATAGCTCGCACAATATCAAAACAAACAAGAAATAAATTCAGTAACAAATCCTGAGCAATTTTGTTGTAAAATATTTATGTAAATTTACTATTTACCAAGAACAAAGATGTAGTAACTTTTTTGGGATTTATACGTTTTTTTCTAATGGTACTTCTATACAAAATTACATCTATAACCAACATACTATCATAAAAGATAAGAACTAAAACCAAGAGCAACGCTTTGATATATTCATGAGCAAATTTATAAAAAGATGTTGTATGAGACAGAGCAGTAGTACATCTTCCCTTGAAGTCTAGACCACAACTAAGCTCCCAACCACCCAATCTCTCATTTTAGCCAGTGTAAAAGTTGCCTTTAGTGAATTTACAGGCTATAAAAGTAATGGCAACTCTTTCCCTCTCAATTCCCCCAAATTGATGGCGCGTAATATTGTTACTTACCATGAGTCACTCCGTCATCCACCCAAAACCTGTCATCGCTACAGATGTGAACATGTCTGTCCACTAAGGGTTAAGGGTTAATATATTTAAGCTCCTTAAATTGTGTAAACTGAAAATGGAGGATTCTTATAAAATTTCTATCAAATTTGTTTCTAACACTTGATATATATATGTTATTGGTTAAAACCTGGATGGTTGTTTACAGGCATGTTTGAAAGTTGCTCTTCATTATGGGTTTGGGTCATGTTGACTAGTTCATTAAAAAAAAAAAAAAAAAAAAAAAAAAAAAAGGTCAGACAACTCTGATTAATGGGAAGATGGGATATTACTTTGAAGCACACCATTTACCCAAGATAATGGGTTTTATAAAGATATAACAAATCACTAACAGGAACAGGTAGATCTTCTGATGTGATAGCAACTGGTGTTTTGGCAGCTTATTCACCTTCTTTAATGCTTACATGAGCAGGAGCCCAATACATTTCAATATTCACAATGGCTTCATTTAATTCATTTAATAAAAGGACTTTCGGGGGAAAAATTTTGTTACGGAGTCTTAAAACACTCAAGTTACTGAAAAGTACATATTTCTGTGATGTCATGTTTTTAGTAAGAATATTGCATCTAAATATGTTTAGAAGACTTAAAATTACAGTACAGGTAGAATAGTTGTGTGGGAGAAAGAGGAGAGAGAAAGTAATTTCTAGTGAGGATGATTGTTTTTGTATTTCACACAACATATAATTTAGGCATCAGTATGGAAGAGAGGAAAAAACTTTTTTTTTTTTTTTTTTTTTTTTTTAGAATAATCAGTCAATGTTCATTAAAATCATCAATATTCTTCTCATAGTGAGATTATTATTCATTAAATATTGATACACAAAGAAAAAAATTTGCTCAGACAAGGTTAGCTTGTGCCAAATTTTCTTTTAATCTACCACAGGTAGCAATGAAATGAAGAGCTAATGTCACACAAAGTTCACTGGATGAATCCATCCTTGAAAGATATACACTTGAAAAACCGGCTGTCTAATGCCATACTTTCTATACAGTATGAACTTGTGTGTATGCACGCACTACTGCATATGCCAATGAAAATATGCAATAGAAGTAAAACAACTGAAACTGATACTAAATCTGTAAACATTCCCATCAGTGTATATACATTCATTAATAGCAATCTCACCATTATGCAAGTCAGTGAATATATATCCCTCAATCATACATACACCAAAATGCATACATAATACAATATTCATTACTTACTGTCAAGATCCAGAGAGAGGAATTTCAAGTAATACATTTCTACGTTATTTACAGCCTTTGCATTTGTTCATATGTACAAAATCTAAGGTCACCATATCTTTAAATAAAATCAAATCTTGTAATACCAAGTCAGTCATTTTTTCTATTTCATTTTGACATACTGTCAATAAATCTAAATATTTTACTTGCAGAATACTACTTTTAAAATAAATTTGCATGCATCTATATGGCATGAAAATAATTATCAAAGGTGTCATTCAACTCCTCAGGTTAAATTTGCCAAAATTCATAGTAATGATTACTTTTTAACAAAGGTAGTTTAAAATAACTTATACATAGAGAATCAAAAGATAATGAAACTGTTTATAAATGTTAAAAAGATACACGGAATCAATAAGGGATTAGCTCTACATGCTTACAATTGCTATACAGCAAATCATGAGCTTCTTTACCAAATTGCTAAAATTAAGCATTATGGAAAAACAAAGAATATCCACCAACAGTATCTTAAAACTCCTTCTGTTAGATGAAAAACATTTTTAACAATCAGATGTCCCCATTTCTCCCAGTCATACAACAGTAAAATAAATTTTGGGGATAGAAAAGCATCATGAGACAATTACAATGTCTTATCAAAAACAGAAACATTACAGGAACAAGACGGACTTCTTGCACATTACCTTAGAATAGACTAAAATTTATCAATAAATAATACTTGTTTAATCAAGCTTGTTAACCAAGCTTCTCAGCATTAAAAACTGCCTGAAAGTGGCAAGGCAAGCCAATATAATTCAATCATAGGAACAGCATCTTGGATGAAAATGGTTTCATAAAAAAAGAGAGACAATAGTACTTTGAGGGAGTTTCAAAATACGAATTTAAGAGAAAATGTTTCAGAATGGAAGTCATAAAATTCTTAAAAATTTAATTACAATTTACACAAATAAATAACTTTGCATTGTCAAAGTATTTGCATTCTGTCTTGAATATATTACAGGTGCAATCCACAAGTTTCCTTGGCTGATGAAAGCTTATAAATACCCAAAAATCGAATCGGAATGCATAAAATGTAGCCAAAAATAAATAATTGGCGATCATAGACAAAGATTGCACATCTAAGTAAAAGCACTTTCATTGCTGCAACCAAGTCTACATGTATCTTTTTCTTTTTATATGGAAAAGTAAGCAGATACTCTCATGTATATTGTACTTGTACATCTGGCAACAGAAATATGAATAACAGAACATACCTGCAAAATATATATATTACCAAATTCATAAAAAACAGACATCAGATTAAGATAAATAAAGGTGTGCCATGAACCCTAAAAGCAAGAGGCTGCAGAAACAAAGTAAAAACAAAAAAAATTAAATAACTTTAAAAAAATAACTTCCGCTTGTGAACAAGTAAAATTTTCCTTCTACAGCATCACTGTATTGTGATGCACAAAAAGCTACTCTCTACAGGTTCACAAGTACCAAGTACAGGGTGGTCTGAAAGTCTTGTTACCCCCACCACAAAGTACCAACAACAGAGGTACAAGTATTGAAATAATACAAGATACATATCCTAGATTCAGTTTATTCACTGTAAGGACAATAGAACAATATAAGAACACGGAAACAATAGAAGAATAAGTAATATACTAGTAATAGAGAACATGTACTGGATTCAGTTTATTTGTTTTCATTGATACTGTTACACATCGAGACGGTCTGTATGAACACCATCATTTTCGTGGCACAAAATGATGTGGCGCCATGTTCCGTGTGATATTCGATGAAGCTGTGCTTTGGTATTTGTCGCAAATGCTGCCTGAACAGCGTCCTTCAACTGTTGGGTATTTTGGTATCGTTCATGTGAAAGTTTCTCTTTGGTAGGGGTAACAAGACTTTCGGACCTCCCTGTACGATAATATCTGATTTCATTTGGTTAATCTATGGTTTCTGGTTGGTATTATGCTGGGCCTTCAATCTGTACAGTGTTTAGTGACAGTTGTGCCAAAGTTTTTGTTTTTACTACATACCACTTTAAATAAATGAAATTAATATATATAACACTACTTACTGTTATAAAATATAAAAAATCATGTGTTGATTAAGGAAGCACATACACAGATTTGTCATTTCAAATGTTAAGCTTCATCATAAAATAACCACCACGAAGCTATAAACTTGCATCTCAACTGTGAAATTGTTAAAGTAAACTAAAAGAAGTGTAAATATTTCTGATAAAACATATAATTATATATATATATATATATATATATATATATATATATATATAATATATATAATATATATATATTACTATATATATATATATATATATATATATATATATATATATACATATATATATATATATATATATATATATATATATATATATATATATATATATATATATAAACAGTTATGAATCTATCCATGTGCCCCTTAACTAATAACAATCCATAGTATTAAACTTAGGTTTGTCATTTGCCTTTAAACCTGATAAACAACACAAACTCGACTTCCTACCAACATTTGATAAAAAAAAAAATGGATTATAAAACAATAATAGATATTAATATATATATATATATATATATATATATCAATATATATATATATATATATAATATATATATATATATATATATATATATATATATATATATATATAATATAAACCTGCAGGGGATGTCCATGATACAAGGAGTAAAAGATGCCAAGTTTATTCCAAGAAACATTTCACACAGGAATTCTCTGTGCATCATCAGTCTGTGAAACAACTAAAGACATTTATAAATAACATACAATAAAAGTGCATTAAACAGGAATTCACATATATTAAAAATAGTCTTAAAATTACATAAAAGAACCAAGTAAAAAACAGGTAAAGAGAGACTGCTTAGACACCAACCGTCCATTGTGAGGAGAGAAGATGGAATGAACTAAGACAAGTTA
>NC_061101.1:19474203-19479203 GCF_015104395.2 Macrobrachium nipponense | reverse complement strand
TGCACTTACAGAAAAAAATTTATCGATGTGCTACGCGTCATCAGATCACAAGAGGGTTAACGTTCAGAAGAAACCAGTTTCGAAATATGTAGAAGTTTATGGAATCCCCTTTGGGGATTGTGATAAGTCATACTAGGGATTCTCACAAGAAAATATCTATTGAAATGTTTAAATCAACATGAGCACTCAGTTATATAAGGACAACATAATTCAGCAATGTTTCATCATATAACTAACAAGAACCATACCATGGATAGCAACTCATCCTGAATTTTTTTACAAAATCAGTTGTCGATAAAAATATCAGATGGTAGAAGATTCACTGATAAAACAACAAGATAACAGGATCAACCTTTCCAATGGACCCTGGGACTCTGATCACATAGAAATCATCTTCCTTACTGCAACCATGGAGTGTATGAAGACAATTAACCCTCTTACGCCGATTGGACGTATTAAACGTCGAGTCAAAATGTCTCCCGTATGCTGATTGGACGTATTATACGTCGACTCAAAAAAGTTTTTTTTTAAATTCGTGGAAAAATACTTATAGGCCTACCAGGCGAAAACTTTTGAATCTCGCACCTTGGGGGATGCTGAGTTCATGGACCAAGGCGTTGTTTTGTTTACAATCGTTACGCAGCTGCGCAAGCGCGAATTTCTTTCTTATCGCACTAAAAAGTATCAGTGACACATCTCAGAAATTATTTTGTCACTTTGACATAATTTTTGCACCATTTTAAATTATCCGTTACATGGAGTATTATATATGAAAATGTGAGCAATTTCATGTAGAATACAATAAAAAAATACTCATGATTGTAGCTTTTATCAGTTTTGAAATACTTTCATATAAATAACGATAAGTGCAAACATTTCAACCTTCGGTCAACTTTGACTCTACCGAAATGGTCGAAAAACGCAATTGTAAGCTAAAACTTTTATTCTAGTAATATTCAATCATTTGCCTTTATTTTGCAACAAATTGGACGTCTCTAGCACAATATTTCGATTTATGGTGAACCTATGAAAAAACTTTTTCCTTACGTCCGCGCGGTAACTCTTACAATAAATTTTTTCGTACGATTGTCCTAATGTTTGCACCATTTTAAATTTGCCGTTACATAAAGTTTTATATATGGAAATGTGCACAATACAACTAAAAACAACCCATGGTTGTAGCTTTTATCAGATTTGAAATATTTTCATATAAATAATGATAAGTGCAAAAATTTCAACCTTCAGTCAACTTTGACTCTACCGAAATGGTCGAAAAACGCAATTGTAAGTTAAAACTCATATATTCTAGTAACAGTCAATCATTTACCTTCAATTTGCAACGAATTGGAAGTCTCTAGCACAATATTTCGATTTATGCTGAATTTATGAAAAAAAAAAAAAAACATTTTCCTTACGTTCGCATGGTAACTCTTCCAAAAAAATCAGAAATTTTTCCGTGCGATTGTCGAAATGTTTGCACCATTTAAAATTAGCCGTTACATAAAGTTTTATATATGAAAATGTGCGCAATTTTATGTAGAATACAACTAAAAATGATTGAAGGTTGTAGCTTTTCTCTTTTTCGAAATATTTGCATATAAATCACGATAGAAAAAAAACCACGTTTGGTCAACTTTTGACTCTACAGAAATAGTTGAAAAACGCAATTGTAAGCTAAAACTCTTACAATCTAGTAATATACAGTCATTTATCTTCATTTTGAAACAAATTTGAACTGTCTAGCACAATATTTAGATTTATGGTGAATTAAAAAAAAAAAACTCCCTCCGCGCGCCGATTCGCGGCCGAAAATCTCCTAAATGCGTACGTCACATTATCCTAATATTTACTCCTTTTCATATTAGCCATTTTATAGAGTTTCATATATGAAAATGTGCGCAAATTCATGAAGAATACAACAAAAAATAATTTAAGGTTTTAGCTTTTCTCATTTCTGAAATATTTGCATAAAAAAATATATATATATAAAAATTTTGACATTTGGTCAACTTTAACTCGTCCAAAATGGTCAAAATCTGCAATTCTAATCTAAAAATCTTATAATATCATAATATTCAATCATTTTTCTTATTTTGAAACAAATTGGAAGTCTCTAGAACAATATTTAGATTTACGGTGAATTTTTGAAAAAAACATTTTTTTACGTCCGCGAGTTACGAATTCGTGCATCATTTTGTGATAATATTTTTCAGGTGTTGCTTTTATCGTTTTACAATGTATTATATATCAAAATGATTGCAATTTATTGTACAACGAAAAAAAAGTAACTCGTTAGCTTTAACTGTTTTTCGCACAGCGCAATTTGAATACAATTATGTATGAATTTTCTTTTTTTTGCTACCATATATCGCATAATTTACATATGATAATGATATTTTTTTTTCATTTTTGATGGTTGCATACTAAACTTCAGGCCATGAAAAAAAGAAGCCAAAAATGAATTCTTAATCTTCAAAACTAAGCGCGCTGTGATTTAAAAAAAAATATATATTTTCCGCTTCCGTGCTCACTCCAAACGGGCCCCGCCATATGGGAGAGGTTTTGATTTTTAGGGCTTCGGCGTATGAGGGTTAACAGAACCAATGTTGGTTTAGCAGTGACCCCAACATCACCTAAGGGCACATCTCCTACAATACATTTTGTCAATGTAACAGCTTCTGTTATTCACTACTTGATATGGGTGGGAGTCAGTCCACTGAAATATAGTCCTTAGCTTTAAACCACAGTATTTTAATGTGCCTTTTATACTTAGGAAATATACTGTTTTAACTGTAGAATTTATATATACATACATATATATATTACATATATATATCATATATATATATATATATATATATATATATATATATATATATATATATATATATATATATACACACATATATATACATATATATACTATGATAATATATATATATATATATATATATATATATATATATATATATATATATATATATAATATATATATATATATATATATATATATAATATATATATATATATATATATATATATATATATATATATATATATATATAGTATATATATATATAGACATAGAAGTCCCCCGTTATTGGTGGACTCAGTTAATGGCAATAAAATCATGATTTATGGAGCTTTAAGGGGGCCAGCCGGAACCCCTATATATGGTGGTATAGGGCGAAAAATGTAAAGTCATGAAAAAATTCATGGAGCTTCATATGGCAATTGAGAATACGTATACGAAATATTTCGTCAAAATTCCTCTTACTTTCGTAGTTACAGGGTAATTAGTTAACATAACTCAATAAGCCTAAAACATTGATCCGTACAAGAAAATGCAATATTTCTTCTATTATCGTAAATTTTGATAATTATTGTCAAAGAAATTGGGAGAAATGGCATCTGTAGACATTCCCTGAGTCAAGAAGGGAGACTACAGCTCTGCTACCAAGTCCAGTCATGATTTAGTGCGATCACAAACTTCAAGTAGATTACACGTTCGAGTTCACCTCTGACATCTTTTGCTCTTACGTATGTTTATGTATGTTTCGGCAAGAATTTCATCATGCTAATGAGGAAAAGACAAGGAAAACATCTCGCTAACATACAGACGAAGAAAAATCGCTCAAGTATTATTACAGGATATCATAATATACGCGTAGTTAGTGAAGAGAGAGGGGAGGGTTGCTAGTAAGGGTCGCGTAGTAACGCCGCCGTCCTGCCTGACAGCACACGTCCCATTATGCCCAAGGCTACGATCTTTGAGCAAAGAGATCTTCATTTATGATAAATAATATAGTTTTGGTTTTTTAATACCCAAAATGGAATATGAAATTCATAATAATCATGATTTATTAAATTGTCTTTGTAAAAAGAGAGTACACCTTCGAGTCTCACCTCTGACATTCTCTTGCATTTACGTTTGTTTATCTTTGTTTCGGCAAGAATTTCATCATGCCAAAGAGGAAAATACAAGGAAAACATCTCGCTAACATACAGAAGAAAATTCGCTATAATAAGCCGAGTTAGTGAAGGGGAGAGAGAGAATTGCGTAGGAAGGAGTGCCCCATCTTGCCTCAAGCAGTGCCCCAGGCTACGATATATGAGCAAAGGGATCATCATTTATGATTAAATTATAAAAAATAAAATAGTTTTGGTTTATTAATACACAAAAAAGAAATATACATTCATAATAATCATTATTTATTAACATTGTCTTTATAGAAATACGAAGGAAAACTTTGAACGCCCGTATCTCAAAACTATACTTATTGACCTTCAAAATCTATCTTCTCACTTAGTTTTAAAGCTATAACATTGGAATTTGGTATATAACTCAGAAAGACATTATAGAACAATCAAATAGAGCCCGTTTTCCCAATTTTTGTTTCGTCTTTTTTTTATAAATTTTTTTCTCTGATTTATAGGGTTTATTTTTTTACCATATTGAAAAATTCATATCTAGCAAAAAAAAAAAAAAAATAAAAAAAAAAAAAAACTCTCCATTTGATTGGAGGTCTACATCAGGTCTATATATGGTAGTAATCCCAGGTCTTAATATTAAATATCAAGGGAGATAGAATTTGAAAAATGGTTATTTTCGGGATAAATCGCCCTGGCGTCACAAAACCGAATGTCAGAGGCGAAAATCATATGCGGTTTGGAGATGTCCCAAGTCACCTTATTAAGTGGTATGAATATCAAAGTCCTTTCCTTAAAAAATGGCATTAGCCGGCCGGCCCCCTTAACAGCCAATTTCCGGTTATCAGCACCATAAGGTGCCGATAATAGTTATGTTGCCATAACATACCCAAAAGGGGCGCCATTTGACAAAACTAGGTGCCATAAATTGCACTTTCGGTTAATGGCAGTTTTCACTTATGAGCACCCTGCTAGGAGCAGAACCCTCGCCGATAACCGGAAACTGCCTAAATATATATAATATATATATATATATATATATATATATATATATATATATATATATATAT
>NC_061101.1:19454203-19466703 GCF_015104395.2 Macrobrachium nipponense | reverse complement strand
ACTAACAAAATAGGTTTTAAGCCTTTTTACAGGGGTTCCAACTATTTGCAGGGGGGGGGGGGGGACTGTTTTACGCATCCCCTGTGAATACAGGGACGGGGGGACCGCTGTGTGTGTGCGTGTGTGTGTGTGTGTATATATATATATATATATATATATATATATATATATATATATATATATATATATACAGGCGGTACCCGGGTTACGACGGTTCCGGCTTACGACGTTCCGAGGTTACGACGCTTTTTCTTAAATATTCAATGGAAAAATCCGTCCTGGGTTACGACGCTTGTTCCGAGGTTACGACGCTGACGCTTTCGACGCTCCGAGTTAACGACGCTTTTAAAAAACTCATACTATGATAAAACTCCTTTATAGTTTAGCACAGTATATTAATAAAAATAAGTTTCTGGTTAGATTACAACAAAAATTTTGAGGTTATGATGATTTTCGACACTTTTTATGTCGTATTTTTCTATGTTTTTTAGTGACGCCTCATATGCGGAACTAGTTTCGAGCGAATGAAAATACCATACTAGCTTGCGGTGCGCAAAGTTTACATATAACAGTCCAAAAGCACAAATAATGAAAAAAATCATTGCTTGTTTCCAGTAATAATAACAAAACGAAGTTTCTGGTTAGATTACAATGAGAGAGAGAGGAGAGACGAGAGAGAGAAGAGAGACTGAGAGAGAGAGGAGGAAGGAAAGAGAGAGAGAGAGAGAGAGGCGTCTTCCGACGCTCCGAGTAAGGACAGAGAAGTGTTCGTTTCGTTAAACGGCCTCTGACTCATGCCAGTAAATGTTTTGTTGATACTAATAATATAAGCCTATTTAAGATACGTTTACTTTATTAGTCTATATGATACGTAAATAGTAATCAACTGTTCTTGTAGCCCTCAAGATTTGGCAAAATCGAAGTATCCAAAGAGAGACATTATCCAGTACACTGGAACCTTGACATACGAATTTAATTTGTTCCGTTACCATCGTCGTATATCAAAACAGTTGATCTCAAAGCATTTTTTCCCATTTTTTCCCATTTAAAATAATGTAATATGTATTAATCCGTTCTAGCGGTATGAAACCACACCTAAACACAGCTAAATTACATATAATATACACAATTTATACACAAATAAACGAGTAATAACACACATAATGATAAAATCACATAGCAATGCGATAAATGATAATAAATGTTAATAAAATCAATTAAAAAAAGAAAGGAATTTTACTTACCACAACGAAAGATGACGTGAGGCCAGCAGGGGGAAGAGGTAGGGAAGGGTGCAGGGAACGATTTGTTCTCTTTTTATTTACATATGTACACTAATAACTACGTAATAAACACAAATGAAATAACATTGCTAAACTAATTTTATTTTTTTTATTTTAATCAGTTTGTAGTTTAGAAATAATGGTGATGCCTTTGGAAGGTTTTATGCTTTGCTATAATTTCATGTTTGCTTCCATCGAAATCATTTTCTTGGGTTTTTTCTTATCACCTGCTTTGTCTTTAGCTTTGAGACCCATGGTTAATAATAAAATAGACAAAATAACACGAAAAATAGGCGCAAATACAACGAACTAAACAACGACGTGTTAACATGCAGCACCAACAAACAAACAGACTGAACGCCATTTATCGGTCGCCTATACAACTAACACTCATCGCAAAATCGTATCTCAAATATTTCGTTGTATATCAAAGCTTATATTTTCGCAAATTTTCTGTTGTACTCAAAACATTCGTATATTAGGGCAATCGTATGTAAAAGTTCCAGTGTAATTTGATCAGAGAGAGAGAGAGAGAGAGAGACGCCTTGGCAACATGGTCACCGTCTCGGGGATTGACGTAACATTTATTTTCTGAACAGATAGGACAGAGAAGTGTTCGTTCATTAAACGGCCTCTGACTCATAGCAGGAAATGTTTTGTTGATACTAATATATAAGCCTATTTAAAGATACGTTTACTTTAATTAGTCTATATGATACGTAAATAGTAATCAGCTGTTCTTGTAGCCCTCAAGATTTGGCAAAATCACTCCAGGTTGTACATAAAACTTCAAGAATGTAGTGTCACCAGAGGATTACAATAGTTTTTACCTTCAAGAACCAGCATTCTTTTATGAAAATAACTCCAGGTTGTACATAAACTACAGGAAACAACATGTAGTGTACCAAAGGATTACAAGTAAAGTTTTTTAATAACTTTTTATTAGTTAAGACATAATTTCCAGAGCGTCGTTCCGGCTTACGACGATTTTCGGCTTACGACGCGTCTCAAGAACGGAACCCCCGTCGTAACCCGGGGACTGCCTGTATATATTATAATATATAATTAATATAATATAATTATATATTATAATAATATATATTATATATATATATATATATTTATAATATACAGATATATATATATATTACACATATATTTATTTATATATCTATAGTCAGGTCCCGGTTATCGGCGGACTCGATTAATGGCAATCCGGTTTTATGGGGCTTGTCTAGTATCATATAATCGGTGATTTATGGCGTCATAACACGCAGAGTTCTGGTTAATAGTTATAGTGTCATAACATACCTAAAGGAGGCACCACAAGCACCATAATTCACCAAGTTTTAGATAATGGCAGTTTTCGCTTATAAGCATCCTGCCGAGAATTGAACCACCACTCCCCACTAGCCCCTGATAACAAGGGACTGCTGTATATATATATATATATATATATATATATATATATATATATATATATATATACTATATATATATATATATATATACACAAATTGTATTTATATAATTTATAGTTGTAGCTCAGTCCAAACCAGGAAATTTTTATTACAAATGAAATTACATTGCATTCACTTTATATGTATATATCTATACATATTTAAATTTATTACATAGGTATGATACAAAAATCCGAGAAGGAAATGCGTCACAATAAATTTTCAGACCTTGAAATCTGGACATATGGATATTTATTATTTTTCCATATGAATTTCTAATTTTCTTCTGTGCATCGTAGAAAATGGTTAGTTCTAGTGAGATATGGATGTCAATATTTCACCATATCTCTCTTGGCAAGTCATATAATGTACAACAATTTGTCACTCACAGGGGGGGAAATGCGGTGAATAATTGTGAAAAAAAAAACACAAAAAAAAAAAATTTTTTTTTTTGCAATAATATTTCAGGACATTAATTTTGACATTAACTTGTCTAAACCGATCATTACCTAAAATTCGAAAATTCCTCGAAAAATGCCAAACCCTTAATTGGATATCTTGAATTAAACATAATACATAATATCTATATATCTTCATTAAAGTTACTATTCATGGTGGCTTCGGACTGACCCTTCATTAAGTACTTTGTCTTAACTAACAACAAGGATTTCAGAAAAATATTCTGAATTCACTTTGAAAATATCTTTAAAATCATTTTATCTTGTTTTTTTCCCAGATTCATTCCTATAAATGTTCTCCATCACAACTGAGCACCTCACAAGCTCAATAATCAGAAAGGGTTGGTTAAAGGTCTTAGGTGAGGACAAAACCTAACACCCAATAGAGTTGCTCATCCATCTTCCTCTTCAATTGTTCTCTTTATGGTCCTCACAACCACCATTGCTCAAAACACGTAATGACAGCAGTCTCAGCTTTAGCTAAAAATGCAAGACCTTCATTCTTACTGTAACTTCTCCACAGAGAAGAGGAAGTCAATATTTATATGCATACTCCACACTAACAGAATGGTCTCTCTCCCCTTAATAATTAGTTTGCTTGATGTCATATAAGTGGGCGGTGTGATGAACAGATAATTGTATTCGCCCAATACTCCACAATTTGTACAGTCCATCATATTCATTGCTTTTACTTTCACTCTTCCTTTCCTTTCTAACTGGAGAAAGAAGAAAGTTATTGAGTGTGTGTGGCGGTGGAAGTGGGATATGTTTTCCCTGCGGGCCTTCAACCACAGCTTGATCCCTAGTTTAGATCCACATACATTCATGACAGTTTTGGCATTTTCATCTTTTCACCATTTCTTTTTTGTACAATTGTGTGATTTACAAGTACTATAGTAATTCTTAATTTTCTTGCACTTTCCTTTGCTCTTGCTTTGAACAGTGTGCATTTGTTTTAGTTTTTTCCACTTTATAATTTTAACTTACATATATTTTACATTGTTCCCTTGATACTTCTATTTACTGATACCAATCACAATTTTGATATTTATGTTGATATACTCATATTTTTTTATTTTACTTGCAAGTTTTTCCTTTTCTGAATTGAGTATTTAATACGAAATGTATACACACATGAAGTTTGCTACCATTTCAACTTTTGCTGGGTTTGGAACCAATTTATTCCCTATTAAGACTGAATAGTAAGTGCAGGAAGACTGTACGGTCACCATTCATGTTACATAACGTTTTTCCTTTTACAGTTAGGTGTTCTGAAGCCAATACTCAAGATTTTTCAATATGCCTTTGACATCACCTGCACTGCCTGATGTCTCATCTGGTACCTTTAGGGAAATGAAAGTAGCATTTCTTATTCTCCTCTTCCTCTCATACAGTAGACAGCCTGCAGTTGTGACATACTGGTCTGGTCTCATGCAATGGATGCTGGAATTGACTCCCTCCATTCTTCACTAAAAACCCAGATTCTGCTAGACCTAATTGTTTTTCCTTTTTGTGATTCTATGAGTTATCTCTTATTCATTCCATCTTATGTACCTTTGTCACAATACTCTTACTTGGTCCACCTCCTTATCTTTACCTTTTCTGCATGTTCCGCTACTTCCTTACTTATCACTTCATAACTAATTACTCCTATCCACAATTTTGTATATATCCTGGGCATCTCAATCAATATTCCAATCTATACACTATATTCTCTTGCTAATTCCTCACTTTTGATGTATTCTCATCATATTCCAATCATGAATTTCAGATTTTTGAAGTTAAACTTATTCAATTTCTACAATATTCTTTTTACATGTGCTCATCTATGAAGACACAGGTTTTACACATTCAGTATAAACCTAATCAATTACTAATGAGGCAGTACTCTTAATTTTATTAGTTCAGCAACCTCTTTCCCCTTTATGGTTCTTACTGCTCTTTACCTCAACTTCTTATCACTGCCTGTTCACCACATCATCAACCCCTTCAACTATATTTTTACACAGCTCATCTATTGCATATTGGGCACAAAAAAAAACTGCTTTGTTTATGACACCATCAGCTACAAGCAGTAAACAATGCATGATGCTGCACTTACCTCTACACTTTGCCTAATGTATTCATATGACTACTTTCCAGACAGCACCTCCTTTGTGACCTTCCATGTACCTTAAACCTTCGTTTTGCTTGGGATGATTTTCATTTTCATGTTTCTAAATGTTTCAATACTCATTTCATTGATTATTCTGTTATCACTAGGTCCTCTATCTAGAAAAGGTTCCATGATACACCTTCCTGCACTCTCCAGTAGAGCCTTCCATTACTTTGAGATACTGTAAAGAGTACAGTACTGACACCTGATGAACAATATGTACTGTATTACAGGCAGTCCCCGGGTTACGACGGGGGTTCCGTTCTTGAGACACGTCGAAAGCCGAAAATTGTCGTAAGCCAGAACATCATAAAAAATACTAAGAAAACCTTACTTTTAATGCTTTGGGTGCATTGAAAACTATGTAAACTGCATTCTTATGGCATTTTCCATAAAAAAACCTTCAAATATTGATTATTTTCCATTTTTGGTGTTATATTTCATCTGCTAGATGAGCGTTGTAGGCGTCGTAACCCTGGAAATAATGTCTGATGAATATAATTGAGAAGCGGCTTAACCTCGGAACATTGTAACCAGGGGACTGCATGTATTATAAAGTCTTCCAACATAGTTTCTGGCATCCTATACAGGCACCAGTCCCTGGTTATCGACGGACTTCGTTCATGGACATGGAGATCCGGTTTTATGGCGCTTGTCTTGCACCATAAAATCAGTGATTTATGGTGACATAATGGGACAAGTTTCGATAATACAGCTATGGCGTCTCAACAGAGGTGCCACTAACCGGTTATCGGTGTCATTAACCGAAACTTGGCACCATAAGTGCCATAAATCGCAGTTTCTGTTAATGGAGGTTTTTGCTTATCAGCACCCTGGAATGGAACCCCAACGGTAACTGGGAACTGCCTGTACCTCCATAATACTTCCCTTCCTTAATACAGGCAGTCCCCAGTTACCAGCGGACTCAGTTGATGGCAATCCGGTTTCATAAAATCAGTGATTTATGGCGCTATAACGTGGCGAATTTCCCTTATCTGTGCCATATGGTGTCAATAATAGCAGCCTGCTGAGAACGGAGCCCCCAGCGATAACTGGGACTGCTTTTCAGTATCTCTAATTGTAATAGCTACCCCTGGCATTTTCTGCACTCCAATATAGTACCATCATAATATGCTCCAGCATTTTACTCTTCCATACTGTATATTGCACTGCCTCTAACTTTGTAAATAACATGGATGAAAATTGTTTAATCTCTTCCTACATAATATTTTCATACATCTTGGTCAACTCTCACACAGACAGTTCAGCTGCTTGGAAAATTATGTGGGATTCCTGTTAGTCTGGGAGCTTTTAACACCTTTCACATTACCTCTCTAACTTTTTTTGATGACGCATTCTCTATTGGTCTAGCTCATATTTTGGTCATTCACTTCATTTAGCAAAGCTAGAAGGCTAATTATTCCACTACCACAATTTTCCTTTAATCTGGCCCTTTCAGCTTCACTTTCTTAAATATACAACATTTCACTCTATCTTTTTCTTTTCCTTTGCCGTGTTAAGATTCTGATTCCATTCCTCTCAACGTTTCCTTCTTGCCTTTGCCACCCTCCTCTTCTCTCTATAGGCATCTCTATTGACTCCCTTGCCTGTCCTCTGGCAGAGCTTAATGGATATTTTTTTTTCAATTCCCTCCTTCATGCCACTGGTAACTCACGTCCCTCTCTTAATCTTTTTCTGGACTTTCATAAACACTAATTCATCCATATTTTCTATTACTAATGTTGAGGTTTCCACATATCCATTTTGTATCAGCAGACTTTTTCTATATACTTTTACTGACATTTTTAATTCATGGTTTCTGTGTTTCTGTTTTCTTTCCTTCACTACCAGTTCTGCTGCTCATACCAACATATGTTGCGTTAAGAATGCCTCACTTAGTAAAACGGAGCAATCTTTTATTAAGATCATTCTTGTAGTAACAATTACTTTTTCCACATGCCATACCTCACCACCTGAAACCCGGAATAATGAACCACAGTGCAAATCCAGTTACCACTTGATAAAACTATCCTATGTCCTCAAATGAAACATTACACAGCATAATACATGGACCCAATCACTTTCCAAATTAGAAACCAATTTTGCCATTACAACACACATACATAACAAGTAATATAAATCAACACAATTATATAAGACTAAATATAAAATTTTCAGTAACACAAGAGTCAACCCTCTTTTTCTGAATTATACAGTATCACATTAAAACTTTGAACATATTTTTTTAATTACCGGTACCTGGTGATGATGACTAGATAAATTAAATTTCTATGGCCTAATCCTCATACTGACAAATAAATAAAATGAATCATCACACTTTAAATAGCCTACTTGAAACCCCAAGCCCTAGCAAAAAAAAAATCTATCTTTGCCAAAAGCAGTATTTACACTGTTTTTGCATCCACAAAGTCATTACCACAGTCATTATTTTTCTGAAAAATAAGAACAATATAATACAGTCAAAGTTTTCTGACACTGGCTTTTGAGCCCAAAGAGGTCACAACACCAGCAATTTTCGTTAAGACCCATAATACCTTTGCATAAACTTTCACGGTATAACATATCATTTAATATGAATGTGCCCTGTCATATGCAGTTCCATGATGTTAACACTTGTATTATGTAAACTCAATATCAAAACTTTACCCTGTAGTTGCCAGCATTCATTATCATTTTATTCCAAACCAACCTGATTTCAAGAAAACACTAACTTAAAACGCAACCAATATTTATTTTTCCTATACAGAGAACTATTTTGCAATGTTGCACTCAAAAATTGTCTGGGTACATAATAATGCATTATTGTGTATCTATAGCTAAATCTAGTAAGGCTGAAACTCTAGTTCATAAAAATATTTCACCACCAACCAGAAATATACACTGATTACAATTTAATACTTTTTATATATCTTGCTGGTAAGTTCACTCAACACTTAATTATCTTGAAGAACTTGAACGAGTTTGAAATTCCACACCGAGGCATTATTAAAAACCAGTCCCCATCTTGTATCAACAGAGTAGCTGCAATGAAAAATACCCAACCTACATACAGCTGCAACTTTAAAGGGCACACTAAGGCATTATTAAAAACCAGTCCCCATCTTGTACCAACAGAGTAGCTGCAATGAAAAATACCCAACCTATATACAGCTGCAACTTTAAAGGGAATTCAAATGCCCTTAGTTTGGCTGGTAATTTTTTGTGCAGAAGTAAACATTACTATTCATAAATTAATAAGATACAATAATTACCAAGAAATGATAACATATATATCCAGATTTTGCTATAAAGGAAAATACTGTCTAAGCTAAAACTATTCCTGTGAAGTACAGTACTGAACTGTAAATATATACATTTAATTATCCATTTCCTCATCTTTCACAAATATTTTTCAGATTTGTTTTATATCAACAAGATGAAAACTATTCAATTGGCTAAACTTACTGAAAACTGTTAATTTAATGATAAAAAAACACCAGGTTTAGCTTTACTATAATTTTACTATGCAACATGTAATACATTTATATTAGGATACCACACTTATGCCCACATAAGTAGACATAAAAACTTCAAATGCAAGTCATGATGAAGTAAACTATTCCTCAATTCTTGGAAAATGAAATACATATTTCAAAAATGTTATGATAACATTGTGAAACAATAATCCCATAGATCAAAAAATGAGTCTCTCATTTCAGTGGATGCCAGGTAGCAAATCCTCTCCCCGGGAATGGAAAAAACATGTATGATGCACACCTAAATTTTTAAAAAATCATGGAATAGCTCACAATCACCAAATTACTGCTTCTGATAGCAACAGCAATGGAATGATATGGTGTTCTTTGACTTGAAAGAATATATGGGCGAAGAAATATGGGCAAATTGATACTAGGTCTCTACTAAATGCACACTTCGATTCTAAAGGAAACTAGACAGACAATCGCCCAATTCTCACACAAAGTGTACAACCACAACTATGACACAATAATGTGAGAATTGAAATACTGCAACTTAGCCTTATGTGAATGAGAAGCAATTTATTATAAAAAAAAGGAGTATGGCATTATCTATAATTCACTCATATGAGAAAAACAAAAACTTAAAATTAATAATACAAGTACACTGCAATTCAAATCAGAATAACTATGTTCATGGCATTTTGGGGTCAAATCAAGAAACAATATGTTCCAAATGCATATTCAACTGGCAATATCTTGTTCTTTCCCTGATGGCAGATTTTGCAGCTGACCAACTGGCATTCTTCAGTCATTCTACAGGAAGAGCAATTCTAGAATTGCATCTTAAGAAATTCTACTGTTACTATGTTAAGAAATTTTTTCAAAATGTGAAAATCTAATTGTCATTATAAATCGGATACACAGAAAGGTCCTAATCTTATGCTTACATACATACGTTGTAATATGGGAAAAATTTATAAACCCAAAGAAGAAAATGTTCTAGTTTGATGTACGCACTTCAAGATTTACACCACACTCACCTACATTTATATTAAAAATTTAAACTAAAGTCAGTGAGCAAGAAGTAACAGTCATTAAAGCCATTCCCCACATACATAAAAAAGCACTTCTGTTGCATACATATAGAAGAAAATAGCTTGATGCATATGCACTGCTGTTTCAGAGCTGGTACAAAAGTCTCAATGATAAAAAAGGTGTCAAAGAATTTGTGTATAAGACAAAACACATTACCAACCATACCAAGACTTACTTTATCAGGTTTACAAACTCGCAAAACCAACCACATGCAAATACACCACACACAAACTGTCATTCTCAATAACTAGTACTGTATATAATTATGGTACTGTACATAATGCACAGCCTGTGACTGTTCAGTATATGACTTCAGTAATTATGAGACTTTGTTTTTGTTTAACGTTAAAAATTTCCACAACTACAGTAGATATTTCAGCGATTATAAGTATTTCCTATATGTAACCTGAAGGCATTATGCCAACAAGACTGGTCATATGAATTTGTAAACTTCCTTTCAAGGTAGCATTAATGGTCTTGATGAACTCTTAATAATATACAAAGTACAATTACCTAGCTTATGTAAAAAAAAAAAACATAACCAGAAATAATTTAAAAAAGCATGGGAGTATCTCTGCAACATTGAAGGACTTGCTAACGAAAATATTAAGGAAAATTCAAGCAATAAAAGCATCACTAATTAAATACCTTCTACAGACACTAATGCCATCCACTAGCTACAAAATACACAATCTTGTCACACAAAATGAGACACACACACACACACACATACACACACACACACACACACATATATATACATATATATATATATATATATATATATATACATATACATATACATATATATATATATACTATATATATATATTATATAAGAGAATGGAAAAATTGTTCTGTTATAACAAAATTCCATCTGATGAAATGAGCCCATAAAAACAAATTATATAAAATAAGTACTATATTTCAGAAACAGTACTCTCTCTCTCTTCAGGCAAGTAATGATTAAGAAAAGTTACAGAAAACCAGTATTTATACTATGAGATCTATTCAAAGGTAAGCCGTTTGGTAAGTGACCCCAGTTGATAAAATTGATTGATTATGTCTGTTAAAAACTGGTGTCACAACATCTCGGTTATTGACACCAGTTGATAAAAGAGAAATTACCAGCCAGGGCCACTTAAGTCAAAAACCTTACCTGAGGATGGTTCTCTTAATTTAAATACTGCTTTACTGTAACTTATTCATTACCTACCTGAGGAGAGAGGCAGGACAGTCTCTGAAATATAATACTTATTTTCTATATTTTGGTATTTTTATGGGCTCCTTTTATTATATATATATATGTATATATGTATATATATATATATATATGTATATATATATATATATATATATAGATATATATATATATAATACATACATACATATATATACTACATACATCATACATATATATATATATATATATATATATATATATATATATATATATAATATATATATATATATATATATATAAACATATGCGTGTGTATGTGTAATACCTCAGACTTCAACTTAATCCATTCCCGAAGGCTGTTCGACATTAAGATTTGTTCAAAATATGAAACAAATATCCTCATAAGAAACAAAGGAAATCAGCATAATTTGTTCCAGCCAACTCAAAATGTCCTCCTTTAAATTTTTTTTTTCTTTCTATTATTAAGGTGTTCAAAAGTTAAATTAAATTTTTTTTTCTTTCTATTATTAAGGTGTTCAAAAGTTAAGAGTGGAAAGTAATAAAACAGTATGTTATATAAAGTAAAATTTTTGACAAATTTTGTTAATGTGCACGATTTACAAACTGGTGACAATGGTGCTTGGCCAGCTAGGGGACAGAAGGCGGAGAGACAGGAACCCTTTGAGGAAACCGAAATGATCGCAGTAGGCAAAGGTTAATAAAATTTTATTCACATTTTACAAGGATAATAAAAGAATTGATATTGTGTGTGTGTGTGTGTGTGGGTTGTGTTGGTGTGTGTGTGTAGTGCTGTGTGTGTGTGTGCGTGTGTGTGTGTGTGTAGAGAGAGAGAGAGAGAGAGAGAGAGAGAGAGAGAGAGAGAGAGAGAGAGAGAGAGAGAGAGAGAGAGAGAGAAAGTTAAGTATATCTTAGTTTTACCAGACCACTGAGCTGATTAACAGCTCTCCTAGGGCTGACCCGAATGGCTAGGCAATTGGTCACCTAGCAATGGGACCTACAGCTTATTGTGGGATCCAAACGACACTTTATCAAGAAATTAATTCCTATCACCAGAAATAAACTCCTCTGATTCCGCATCGGCCGAGCCGGGATTCAAACTTTGGACCACCGAATTGGCAGCCAAGCGCGAAAACCACTTGTCCAGCGAGGAACTGGAGAGAGAGAGAGAGAGAGAGAGAGAGAGAGAGAGAGAGAGAGAGAGAGAGAGAGAGAGACACAGTAATCAGCGTCTATGATTACTGATGTGTTTACACTTGGATCATAAGTGCATGAAAGAGATTAATTATACCACAATACATCAACTTCCTGTTGGCAAACGGCAGAATTTAAAATAAACGTGAGGATTTGCAAACAAGTAATAAGTAAA
>NC_061101.1:19334203-19441703 GCF_015104395.2 Macrobrachium nipponense | reverse complement strand
GCAATGTTCTTTACAGCATCAAGGATGTTTGTAGGATTTCCAAAAGTCCTTCAGAGTCAAGTCCTTCTTGGTTTCAGTTGCCTGTAAAGCCATAGCAATTGTCCTTCGTAGGTAGTAGGCCTTGAACGAAGCAATCACTCCTTGGTCCATAGGCTGTAAAAGGGCCGTGGTATTAGGTGGAAGGTAAACCACCTTGACATTAGGGTTGAAGTCTCCCAGCTGGGCAGGGTGTCCAGGGGCATTGTCCAGCACTAGCAACACCTTAAAGGGGATACCCTTGGAGGCGCAATACCGCTCCACACTTGGCACAAAATGGTTTACGAACCAGTCCTCAAACACTGCAAGTGTCACCCATGCCTTCTTGTTGGACTTCCAAATTACTGGTAGTTGACCCTTCCAAATGCCCTTGAGTGCCCTTGGATTTTCAGCCTGATACACCAACAAGGGCTTCAGTTTGAAGTCGCCAGCAGCATTACCCCCAAGAAGTAAAGTTAGCCTCTCCTTGCTGGCTTTATGACCGGGTGCTGACTTCTCCTCCTTGGCGATGTAAGTGCGGTTAGGCATACGCTTCCAAAACAAACCTGTCTCGTCTACGTTAAACACTTGCTGAGCAGAATAACCCCCCTCCTTAATTATCTCAGACAACGCTTTAGGAAATTCACTCGCTGCTTTCTCATCCCCACTAGCAGCTTCACCTTGCAATTTAAGGTTATGGTAATTGGCCCGAGCCTTAAATCGCATAAACCAACCCCTACTAGCCACAAACTCTTCACTTTCACTTCCCTCCCCCTTTTCTTTTTTCAACGCTTCAAACAATCTTTTCGCCTTCTCCTGAATCACCATAAGGCTGACTGGGATACGCCGTTGATTTGTTCTTCCAAACCAAAGCACCAATAACCTTTCCATTTCAATTATTAGACACTACGCTGCTTAGTTATCACTGTCGCTTTCATAGGAGCAGATCCTTTCACATGTTCAACGATGCGCTCTTTATCTTTGATAATGGTAGCAACGGTCGAACGGCTAAGGCCAAGCGAGCGGCCAATGTTTGTTGGCGTTTCTCCCTTCTCGGATCGCTTTATAATGTCCACTTTAATTTCCATGGTGATGGCCTTTCTTTTCTTCGATGCACTACCATCAGAAGAGTCCGCCTTGCGCTTGGGAGCCATAACAAAGAGCAAAAAGTTACAAAAACGATACAACACGAGGGAGAGAGAGGCAGTGTAAACAACCAAAATGGCGTATGGACGAGGACTGAGCGTAGCGAAGTGACGCCGTCCTCTCCCCCACAAAGCGTATTCTTCCGCCGTGCGCCTGGAACTAGTTCGCGTTTGTTTACGTTGCTTACGACGCTAAACCGCGTAAGACGGAACGACGCAAAATATTATTTTTTATATTTTTATGGGGGCGCGTTCGTAACCACGAAACATCGTAAGTCGAGACCAGCGTAACCCGAGGACTTACTGTATATATATATATATATATATATATATATATATAATATATATAGTGGAACCCCCGTGTTCGCATTCTCCGGATTTGCGGACTCATACATTTGCGGATTTCTCTCTGGAACATTTCCCCGCATTATTCACAGAAAATCCACCAATTCACGGTATTTTTCAATGAGAAATATCCAGAAATTCATGGATTTTTTTTCATCAATTTCATCACAAAATACACTTTTTGTGATAAAACTATTAAAAAGAACCAAGTATAAAAAATTTTTGTTGGCTTTTCTTGAGTTTTAACTAAAAAAACAGGCTGTTTTCAGCATTTTTATTGGGTTCCAACTATTCACATGGGGGGTGGGGGAGGGGGGTCTGGTATACACACCCCGCGAATACGGGGGACCACTGTATATGTTATAGTACCTCTTTGAAGTCTGACCTTTCTGACAAGTAACCAAGTCCCTATATTGTAGCCTGCATTGGAATATTTTCCACATATCTTAAAATAACACTGTTCCACCTAGTTCCTAGCCTAAACTAACCTGTACTTTGCACTTGACATGCAGTATAAAGATATACATATCTGAAAATTTACTGCATCAAAAATAGTAGCATTGACAAAAATAATCATAAAGTAACTGGTAAGACCAGTAAGGTGAGTGTTACTCATATATATACATATATATATATATATATATATATATATATATATATATATATATATATATATATATATATATATATAATATATAATGTGAATGCATAACTTTAATAACACAGATGTCCTCTTAATGTTTATATATATATATATATATATATATATATATATATATATATATATATATATATATATATATATATATATATATATATATATATATATATATATATATATATAATGTGAATGTATAATTTAAATAAAACAAATGTCCTCTTAATATCTCAACTAATTTACACTTTTTAGAAATGCTGGTGACTATAAACCCTATAACCTAAATGAGAAAATATGACTAAATTTTGACATCTGTATCAGAATTTACACCTGCATAGAGTATCAAAACGAGGTCAAGTTACCCACTTGACCACAAAGTCCAGTGGGTACGCTTCAGAGGACCATAAGGAGGTTACATTAACCACCTTACCCTGTAGTGGTTATGGTGGGGTAGGGTGGGGTTTGTGTGTGTGTAACATGAGTTCATTCTCATCAACTAGATATAGGTTCAATTCCTGCTCCAGATGTCATTATTTTTACATATTATTTCATTTGAATCTCAGCCTTTTGTAGTGACAGCATACCCAAAAGTGTGAAGAAACTGAGAGGATAAGAGGGGATCATGGTTGTTACAATTAGATACATATATGTAAAAACTAGCCAATGGATAAGTCAAATTTTTTATTGTATTTTTCAATGGTAACAAACCTTCAGTCTTAACATTAGGATAAATCTTCCGGGGCCAAATGGAAACCGATTAAAATCAATAAAAAAAATTGTATATGCAAGGAATCTGTGGCACATGCCATCTCAAATATAGATGTGGTGGAAGCTAGTCACAGTCCATGCTTGAAAATCTGTGAAACATTTAGTCTTTCTTCAACTACCTTGGAGAACAGATGTTCGCTTTTGCTCTCCTCCTCCCATACCACTTTTTTCTGCTAAGCCCGTGATTCCTTTCCTGCTTTTGGTGCTTTTTTGGGTGTGTGTGTGTTTTGTGATTCATTATGGATTCATCCAAAAGATCGAAGAAGTTGCGTGAGGATCAATGTATACGTATCCCAGCATTCCAAGGTTCCCGTGTTCACACTTCCTAGCTGACCTCAGTAGAAAGTAAATGAAATGTTTCAGAGACCAAACTGTCTCTCTCTTAAGGTATATAGTTAATGAATAAGAAGAGTTACAGAAAACACTTATTTATACCAAGAGGTCCACAGGTGAGCCATTAAGTTACCCATTTGACAATTTCTCTTTAATCATCTTAATCGCTGTGTGGAGGATAAAATCTTCCTCCAACCAACGATTAAGAAGATTAAAGAGAAATTGTAAAGAGAAACTGTCATCCGGGGTGCCTTAACGGCTGACCTGTAGACCTCTTGGTATAAATACAGCTTTTTCTGTAACTCTTCTCATTCATTTCCTACCTGTAGAGAGAGAAGTTTGGTCTCTGAAATATAGTACTTACTTTCTACATTACACACACACACACACATACATTTATATACTTATACACACACACATACATATATTATATATACGTTATTATAAATCTATATAATATTATAATATATTATATATATATATATATATAATGATATTATATATATCTATTATATATATATCTAGATAATATCGATATATATATATATATATATATATATATATATATACACAACACACACAAACACACACACAGGCAGTCCCCAGGGTTACGACAGGGGTTCCGTTCTTGAGATGCGTTGTAAGCCGAAAATCCTTATAAGCCGGAACATCGTCAAAAATCCTAAGAAAACCTTACTTTTAATGCTTTCGGTGCATTAAAAACTATGTAAACTGCATTCTTATTGCATTTTTCATCCAAAAAAACCTTCATATATTGATTATTTTGCATTTTTGGAGTCATATTTCTTCTGCCAGATCAGAGGTGTAAGCGGCGTAACCCTGGAAATAATTTCTGATATATATAATTGAAAAGCGCTGTAACCTCGGAACGCCGTTAAGCCGAACCAGTCGTAAGCGGGGGACTGCCTGTATATACACATATCTACAGATAGTCCATGGTTATGGCGCCAATAACTGGAACTGGGCACTTTACAGCACCATAATTACCATTTTACAGTGGTAAGCCTCTGTGTGTATCCATATATTTATATATATATATATATATATATATATATATATATATATATATATATATATATATATATATATATATCCATACAAATAATTAAAGAAGAACACTGAGTAACATGGCATATAATTAAGAAAGCTATATAATTGATTAAAGAGATTTAAGTAAAGACATTAAAGTTAATAAGTTCAAAGATAGGTAGAAACTACAATGTTGAGAAGGAATAGATCAGTGAAAATATATAAGAGGTCTAGCAATTAATTTAATGTCAAAGTAAGTACTATATACTATAGAGCAAAGTATAGGTAAACTAAAAATTCAGTAAGAATTTCAATAAGGCAAACTAAAAAAATAACCTAAAAAATATAACAAAGTAACGTGAATAAAAATTTATAAGCAACAAAATGTACACGCCACAAGAGAGGCATGTGTACCTGGGCTTTTAGGTCAGGTCTTTATCTAAAATTCAATATATCCTCCTACATACTACACAAACATCACTGATACATGCAACTCATTGCATCTCGTGCAGTTTATTCAGTTTTCCACAGAATTTATAAAAGGTACAGAGTGAAAAAGGTGCAAGTGAAGACAATGAAAGACAACAAAAATGCACAAGAGGTCCTATGCATGTGTATATGCAGAATATATATGTGTACAGTTCTTACATCACCTATCATTGTGTCTACTTAACCTATTCTTATGGTAATTGCAGGTAGCAGTACTAGTTGTTAAGTATGTAAATAATAATGTAAAAAAAAAATTTCATATATTTTACATATAGTAACTAATACACATATGTACATATAACTAAAATTTTATTTGAAATACAGTATGTGTATACATAATCAACTACTATACTATCATATCCATGACAGAATTTTAAGAATCATGATACAAACTGAACCTTTATATAAACTGTATATTTATAGTACTGGTCATACAAACAGGCTAATGTAACACTGACATTATAGTCATTGAAAGTACATAACTTCTTATATTCAAATTTATACTAATTAGCTGTGATTATCCACATTGGGAATTTACTTCAATTAGTTTATTAACAAATAATTGAAAATTGTAAACAAAATGTTCACTTTCCATACATATATTTGCAAACCTCAAACATTGGGAGCATATGACTTGTTAAGTCATGTTATGTGGTATATTCCAGTAAAAAGCAAGCAGCCCTAGTTTTAGAAAATTAAAATATTTTCTTTCATCACAAACTTTAATTAGAAATATATATTATTAATAATTTCAATAATAAATTTCTAACTAAATTTTATGATAAAAGAAGATTCTAATTTAGAAACATTATGACTAACTGCTTTTACTTAAATGTACCTCTTAATATGACTTGTGGAGTCATATGCTTGCAGGTTTTTAGATTTGCAAAATATTTGTATAGATATTGAAGATTTTGTTTAACACTATTAATATCTTTCAATAAACTAACTGATAATATATTTCCAACATGGAAACTAATGAATAAATTTGAATATCCTTTTGTATTATCAATAAATGTATTTTCAAAGTAGAGATTTTTTAAAAATTAATCTTTCCAATATAATTATGTAAAAAGAATTACTTTCCTGTTCTCTTGTAAATACAGTGAGTATATACTACATCTGAGTGATTAATTGTAATGTACAACTACCTTATCATGACCAGTACTATAAATACATAAGAAGGTACAGTTTGTATCCTGATGCTTACAATATAGTAGTGCATACGATTGTGACAGTTAAGAATAAATTTCTTATAAAATTTTAATTATATTAATAATTTATGTACATAAAATACTGAGAAAAATATATTTTACAAATAAATTTTTGCAGTTACCAACTTTAGACTATAACCTGCATTCACCCTATGGAAAATAAATGTACACCCGATGACAGATGCTAAAAGAACTGTGTTGTCCCTCACTCTCTTGTACTTTTTTCACCCTGTGCCTCCTAAAAATCTCTGTAAAAACTTATAAATGACATGTGATGTGTATATCAGTGCTGGCTGTACATGTGAAAATATATTTACCACATGTGACGTGTGGATCAGTGACAGCTGCATAAATGGGAAAATATACTTTAAATTATGACCAGGTCCAAAATCCAGATGAAGGACATGCATTCCTCATGGCTCTTATGTTTTGGTCCTTATACGTTTTTGTTCCTGTTAGTTAATTTATAATGTTATTTTCAGCTTACCTTCTTAAAATTGTTTACCTTACTGCCTTAATTTTTTATTTAGCTATCCTTTTTCCATATAATATATATTTGCTTTAATTGATATAAATTAGCTTCTTGACCTCATATTTTTACCATCTATCTATATATATACTATTTATATATATATATATATATATATATATATATATATATATATATTATATATATAACATAATATATATATATATTATATATATAATATATATTATCAGCAATAAGTCACCAAGCAGCACGTGACAAATATGTACGTAAATAGCCACATGAAAGGTGAAGAATCAAAGACCAGGTACCAAGCGCTTTCGTGTATTGCGTACACTTCTTCGGGGTACCCCGAAGAAGTGTACGCAATACACGAAAGCGCTTGGTACCTGGTCTTTGATTCTTCACCTTTCATGTGGCTATTTACGTATGTATATATATATATATAATATATATATATATATATATATATATATATATATATAGATATATATATATAATATATATATATATAATATATATATATACATATTCGTCGAAAGGTCCCGTGGATATTCCTTCGTGGCATATATCTTTATTTAGTATATATATTCTATATATATATATATATATATATATATATATATATATATATATATATATATATATATATATATATATATATATATATATATATATACATACATAAATATATACATACATATACATACATACATACATACATACATACATATATATATATATATATATATATATATATATATATATATATATAGTATATATATAATATATATATATATATATATATATATAATTTGGTATAGATACAGTCCACCCCAAATATTCGCAGACTCGTGTATTCACGGATTTCTCTCTGGAACATATACCTCCTTTATTACCAGGAAATTCACCTTTTCACAGTACGTATGTTTCTATGGGAAATATCCACAAATTCCTGTTTTTTAAAATCAGTTTCATCATAAAATGCATTTTTTGTGATAAAACTATTAAAGAAACCAGGTATGAACATTTTAGTGGGGGTTTCTTGAGTTTTAACGAACAAGATAGGCAGTTTTAAGTTTTTATAGGGGGGGTTTCAACCATTCGTGGATTATAGCTGTTAGCAGGGAGGTTGTTCGTCGTCTGGTACCCATCCCCCACGATTATCGGGAGAACATTGTGTATCATGCAGTTTCCTTAAAAGGGATTTCATAAATAATTCAGCAGTTAACAGTATGGACGTAGTAATGAAGGTAGCATTTTTTCTCTCAACACCCCCCCAAAGAAACAACTTTAATATAAAACAAAGAAAAATATTTGATAGATTTGTTTTTTCATAACTACAAACCTAAGGTCTTTACAAAGGGGAAAAATCTCTAAGCATTAGCTGGATCCGGTCAAAAACAGAACAAGGTTTGATGATCACTGTTAATACCAGGTTATTACTTCTCTAGGAATTACTTCATTTTATACCAAAATTGATCTGAATAGGCCTTTTTCACTGCAGCACCTCAATCACTTTTCTGATTTAGCCTGATGTAAATGTGATTTTTTAACTACAGTACCTACAATACTGATTTTTTAACTACCGTACCTACAACACAATGCACAAAAACTGAGCATGTGTTGTTACTATCTACAATCACACCACAATTACAGCCAAAATTGCAGGAAAACCAGAATTTTTAGACTTGCATTACTTAAGACTGAGATTTGTGGGAAATGATCAAGCAAATGCACATGGATATTTTTGGCTCCTATTGTTATAAAAAATTGCACAAATTCCCAGCAATGGATGCATGGATGAAAGTGGTTTGCATGGCACAGAGCCACAATAAATATGGTAATTTCTTAAGTCATGAAAATTGTTATGATGGCAAGTATAAACTTTTTAATTAAAGAGGATTCTGGATGTGACAGGTTTGGTTAATCTCACTTCCTGTACATGTGGATAGATGGATCAGTAGGTTTAACAGTAGTCAAGTCACATAAAGGTGAGGAGACAATTATCATAAAGAGGGTGTACACTAATAAACCTTTTAAGGATGACAGTAGGTCTTCCAGGCAGAGATCAAATAATGTGGAGGTCTGGTTAATATTAAACAGTGTCAATAACCAGGGAGTGCAGTTATGTCAAAATAATGCTCAACAGTCCTCAAGTAGGTGTATGATGCTATTAGGAGAAATAAGTGGCATTATCTGCCACACTGCTTTTCTCTGTAGCCTTCCCTTTTTGAGGAAAAGCATTTTGCCAGAAAAGTGTGGTATGCACATATACTAGACATTATGTTTACATATATAATTCTACACATAAGCAGACTTACAAACATATTGATGAAAAATATTTTGTACACTCAAAACTTTCTCATCCAGCCTTACTCCAGCAGAATAACTTTCTTACATGCACACATTTGTTCTAAACCATATACTCTTCAATATATCCACCAACTTTCATAACACAGTAGCACTGAATATGACTTAGTGTAAATTCCCAAAAGAAAATTCCAAATAAATTGCATTACAAATAACAAGTTTATCAGGAAATAAAAAAATCAAATACCTTTCAGGGGTGTTATTCTATTTCAGGTAAATCATAACCATTATTCTCATTTGAAAAAGAAAGGACGCATAAAACCAGTGTATAGTAATTGTGGAACATATTCAAGGAAATTAATGGTCAACTACTACCAAATGATATCAACCCTATTTGTCTAGAATTCTCAGATGGTAATGTTTGGCAGAAATAATGAATTATGAATATGCATGGTATTTGTAACAGTTGAATGTAGCAATATGCTAACAAGACACTCACTTGTAGATCATCAAAGTTTATAACTGAACTCATCTAAGTATACTAATACTTAGCAACTGCTTACTCAATGAGACTTTCAAGTACTGTAGTTAGATTCATACCATAGAAACATTTATAAGTACTGTATTCCAAATTCAATTAGTGTTTTTTACAGTAACTCCACCAACTGAAAATTATAGAAAACTACAATAGCAACAACATTAAGTGCTATGATTTAAAAGAGCAGTCCCCTTCCGTGGACTAATGATACCAAAGAATACAGTAAAAGTTACCCTTAATACAGATCATAAAACAATGTTTTAATGTGTAAGATATTGAGTCATATCAAAATACCATAAAAATTTGGAACATTAAGTAACATTGCATACTGGCACATTTTTTGTATCACATGCAGTGATAACTAATCTCAAAGATATGCCACTTCCTTATTTGTTTCAGTTTTACTATAAACCTCCTCTCGCCCATGGCCCTTAGGTCAGGGATTGGTTATGCAAGATGTGCAATTTTCATTATTCATATTCTTTTAAAGAAAAGTGGTGAGTACGCTATGGGTAATAAAAGTAGTGCATCACCCAATATTTCAACTCCAGTCACAAAACTACTAACAGTTTAGTTACTAACACCTCACAATCAGGCACATCACCTATACAAAATATTTCTTTTCCTGCTTCAACATATGCACTCCTGTAACATACCTATTTGAATGGCCTTTCTTCCACTGTTCAGCATTAACATATCCTATTTATATATACCAGAGATTGCCATTTCATAATTCACCTATGGATATACAACTAACACAGAACCTATTTGATACTACCCTACTCAATATAAAAACACAGTAAATATAACGTTCAATCTAATACTCCTGACGGATAACCTATCTGACAGCCAGGAAGCCAGTATCATCACACTAACATACTAGTCTACTCAAGAACAGCCTACCTACCTACTTACCTAACTCTCACTCTACCAGCCACTGGTCTGTCAGATGATAATCTAGGTAGCTCTTGCTTAAACCATAAAGATGATGTCCCTGACAGTGAGGTAGCAACTGATACTAGTTACTGCCACTGAACATGTTTCTTTATATATTATTATGAAGCAAAATTACTCAAGTTGCTTTGTATGAGACAATTTTGCATAAATCTTATCCTTCACAGTATCCTAGCAACCTTATAACTACAGCAGCATCGCCAATAAAATTTCTAATACTAAGAAATGGAAAAATCCAATAATTCAAAATCAAAGCATCATGACTATATAAGGACAAATTACACCCATAATTTTGGGTTTAATCTCTTAAAACAAAATATTTATCAACTGGGAATACTGGCCACAGACATCTCCAACACAACAAACATTGAATAAAAAAGTGAGCTCTGTGCTCAGCCCCAACTTGATACATCAGGGAGTTTTACAGAAAAAAAAAAAAATCTCTTTGAACTATTCTTAGTACTACTAATGCCATACTCAAACTTTCATATGGAAAAAAAATTTCATCCACAATAAACCCCCAAAAAGGCTATTTAACTTTAAACTTTTGTATCAATTTCTTAGTACTACCAATTATGTTCTTGCGCAAAATCCACCTTGTATGAAAATACCTTAAGACAGAAAATTCCAAACTCATGTCATTTATGGGACTACAAACAGGATTACAACCTTTTCTACACAGAACAAATGGAAACTGAACTTCATTAACATTAGGTAAGTAAAATTAATTTCATCTCAAATACAAAAAAATAAAAATAATTCATAACTACATGAAAATAAGTATGCTTTTATAATCAAAGGCATAAAACGATAAACACATACAACAATACAGGAGAAATAACAGAGTATCCTTTCTCCTGAATACAGCATAAATCATCAGATTTTTGCTCAAAACAAACAGAAAATTACCTTACAGCTATGTAATCATCATTCGCTACTTCTGAGCAGAAATCTTTTGGACATCAACTTCTTACTTTGTTCCTTTTTTTCCATTACCTGAAGCCTTGACCACCCCTTCCACTGAATCCTCGACCTAGCAAACCTACAAAAGCATAGCTATAGCTAGGAGTCTGGCTACGGCCCCCTCGATTAACATTAGGAAGGCTTCCCCAACTAACATTACCCTGGTTCATATTAAGCAAACCACCTCCAATACCAACACCACCCCAAGAAGCAGCACCTCTGCCAAATTGGTTCTGAAGAAGACCCCCTTGATTCAACAGGCCTCGACCTGTATTTGAACTTCCTGCACCCCGTCCCGAGTTTCCCAGTTGAGGTGTATTTTGAGTTCCACTTCCATCTCCACGTCCTGCACTATCACCTCCAAGTCCTACACTACTTCCTCCACGTCCTGCACTCCCACCTCCACGCCCTGTATTTCCACTTCCACGTCCTGTATTTCCACTTCCACGTCCTGCATTTCCACCCACATTGCCAGAATTTGTACCGATAGGGGCACTGTTTCCATCTTTATGCCCTTTACTTTCACCATCACTTTTTGAAGAAATCTCCATACCTTTGCTATCCTGAAGTGACCCAGACTTATTTTCTTGACTGCCTTTTTGTTGTAAGGTACTTGCAGATTTCTCCCTATCCTGGGGTACACTTGGCTTACCAGTGCCACTTGCTAAGCTTGCAGATGTGTTGATGGCAGTAGCATTGCCAGCCTTTGACTGAACATTTTGTTCTGAATTGTTATCTGAAACATTAGCCTCCTGAGGCTTACCAATTTTTCCAGTTTGTGACTTTTCTTTGTTTGCAGCATCAGTTGCTTTGCAACCATCAATATTGTCATCATTCTTCAAATGACTTCCTCTTTTGAGCCCTTGATTACTACCTCCTCTATTCATACCATGCATCTGAGGTCCTCCACGACCTCTTGGAGAATTGCCTCTAAAATTTCCAGGGGGATTCGATTCTTGAGTTATACCTCGTCCCAAACCTTGCAAAGTGCCTATTCTACTACCTGGTGATGCACTTTGGATGATACCTTTTTCTTTACTAGAAACATCATTATGACTATTTTCTGGGCCCAAGGTTTCATCTCTTTTGGTTCCTGTATCTTGACTACAATTGGCTTTGTTCTTATTTTCTTGGTCAAGTGAATCACGCTGAATGGCAGCTCCACGTCCTCTTCCTGGAATACCCTGGAAGGTATGACCTTTAACACCTACATTACTCACGTTCTGGGTAGTTTCACTTTCTGTGCGTTTGCTGTCACTCAGATTTGAACCCTTACCTTGTCCTCCAATACCCTGTAAAGCTTTGAGCGTACCAGCAATACCAGCACTATTTGCTGGGCTACTATTTTCATCAGCTACTTGATTGTTGCCTCTTCCAAAGCTTGCTCTTGATGACCCTGCAGCTTGGTTGCTCCCCCTGCCAATATTCTGGTTATTACCACTTCCTGAGGAAGCTACATTTGAACCTTGGTTATTTCCCCCTCTTCCTGAATTCATGTTGCTGCCTCTCCCTCCACCTCTGGGAAAGTTTGCACCTTGATTATTCCTACCTAATCCAAAACCCTCCAAGGCTTGAAGTGTTCCAGTTCTGCTTATGTTAACTGAAGAAGGTTCTTTTTCAGAAGAATGAACACTCCGACTATCCCCTTCTGTTTTCTGTACCTTTTCTTGGCCACTCATACTGAAACTTTCCCCTCCTTTGGGATAATCTTCAGAAGATAGGCTATACCTGTCAGAACTGAAAGATAAATTTCCACCTGCCCCTCGACCAAAGTCACCTCGTCCTCTTCCTCCATGAACCGCACCCCTCTGATTGAAATTACCACGGCCTCCTTGGTTTTTATCAAATCTATTAAAAGAAACATCATCATCTTGTTGCATTCCTCTACCAAAACCACCCCGGTTACTTCCTCTACCAAAATTGACTTGTCCACTGCCTTTCGAAAACTGCATTCGTTCACCTTCCCTGCTAAATTCACCTCTGCCACCGCCTCTACCAAAGCTATCTTGACCTCTTCCTCTGCCCAAATCTCCATGCCCTGCTTTGTCTCTCGTGAAATCTTGCCTACCACCTCTCCCAAAATTTCTCTGACCATCTTGGTCATTTCCCCTTCCACAATCACTCCAACCCCCCCTTGGGCCAAATTCACTTTTATTATGGGCACCCCAACCAAAGTTGCCCCTGCCAGCAGTGTTACGACCAAAGTTACCTCTACCAAAACTTCCTCCTTGACCATTATTATGGAAGTCTGCACCTTGGCCACGTACCTTGAGGAAAGATTCCTTATCTTCCTCCTCATCCTCCTCCTCCTCTTGCTTCTTTTCTTCTGTCCTTTTGCTGTCTGATTTACTTTCACCCGTCGTTCCTTCATCTGCTGGTGTTGTAATAGAATCCTCCATTTCCACCTGGAAAGAGACAAATCCGTATAAGCATTTCAACGACAACAATGGGCTACAAAACTGCATATTAGCTTATATGCTTTGAAATTTTAATTTGCTTATCAATCCAACAAATATAATGGGGCAGTATGATGGTTCTCACCTAAAATTTCAATATACTTCCTAAAATATACAAAAATTACCAAAATTAATTTCTGGATAAAATTACAATAAACTGACTTACAAATGTTTTATGCCTGTCAAGACCGTCTCTTCCAACAACTTTACCAATATTTGTAAAATACAGTGCACTTGTAACCATACATATCAGTTAGAGAGAGGCGGAAACATAAGTTATACGGAGGCATAAACAAGTCATACAGATGTGGAAACATCAGTTATACAAAGCCAGAAATATCAGTAATACAGAGGTGGAAACATCAACTATACAGAGTGGAAACATCAACTATACAGAGATGGAAACCCCAGTTATACAGAGGTGGAAACATCAGTTATACAGAGATAGAAACATTGGTTATACTGAGGAAGAAACATCAGTTATACAGAGGCAGAAACATCAGTTATACAGAGGCTAAAACACCAGTTATACACAGGTGGAAAAATCAGTTTTATAGAAATGGTAACACCAGTTATACAGAGGCAGAACCATCATTTATACAAAGGTAGAAATATCAGTTTTACAGAGACAGAAATATCAGTTATATAGAAGCCTAATTATAAAGTTATCCAGAGGTGGAAACATCAGTTATATAGAAATGGAAAAACCAGTTATACAGAGATGGAAACATCAGTTATACAAAGCTGGAAACATCAGGTATACACAGGTGGAAACATCAGTTATATAGAGGCAGAAACATCAGTTATACAGAGAAGGAAATTACAAAATTTTAATAAATTTGTATTTTTCATGGCTAACAAAACAAAACTAAGGCCTTAACAATAGGATAATCTTCTGGTGCCAGTTGAAAACTGGTAAAAATGAAAACCTGTAAAAAAGAAACAATCAAAGATTGTACACCAGTCTAAGTCAGTTTTTGACTAACTGATAGGCCTAGAAGTAAATGTTCAGTAGGCTAAATGTATACCATCATACATTCAACCAGGCTTACCAAACAGGATATTTGTTTGAAAATTAATTACTATTTCTTATAACTAACAAACAGTTACTATTTCAGGCAAAACATTACTCAATAAAAAAAAATGTATGTATCCCTCACACACACTCTTTGGCTGAAGAAATGGAAAAAGTGCAGGCAGCTGCTAAAGTTAAGGGTATCGGCGGGGTCGGGGGTTAATTTTGAGTGACGGTGTTCAAACTTGCACAGGTGAGTTTGACTAAAGATGCACACAAAATTTCAGGTGAATTAGATAAAAACTCTTTTTTTAACAAATATTTTTCTTTAAAACATAGCATTTTTTATTTGTTTTTTAAAGTGTATCTCCTTCCTTATTTATCTTTCAATTTAAAGAAAAAAGTAATAGCAGAAAGTTTAATATCTATCAAATAAAACGGCAAACTCAGAAATCCAATATGTGATGTGTGCTATTTAAAAAAAATATTTTAAAAAATTCAATAAAAAATACCCTAAAATTATGTATTAGATATTGGTAAAAAAAAAATTTTTGAGAAAAAAAAGAAAAATAAATTTGCCGATGTGTTCTCTCACTATCTTTATTCCAATTGGTTTTTAGATTATTAAAATCCATTCATAAATAAGGGAGTTTTTAGAATTTGAATGTAGAAAATGTATGTTTTAAGAAAAACGCAGTTAAAGTTTGCTAACCAATTATTTTGCTTTCAGAAGCATATAAAGTTTCTTGGAAAAGCCTACATGGCATATGTTTCCTTCTTTTTTATAAGAGATATTATTCCCTCTAAAAAAACAAACAAACATCACTTAAAGAAAATAGTTTATATTATTTTTGGGGGTTTATCGTAGAATGCCACTCTACTCTTGTGCTGCCAAGTTTTTAGAAGGCTAATGAGCCCCTCCTTCATATCCTCCTTTTGATGTTCTTTGCTTCTTTTGCTTTCTTGAATGCATAGCAGACCTTCGTTTCCTGGTCTTCTATTTCATCTGAAGGCCTTTCAGGTTTTCTCCTCTCGTTTTTCTCATATGCAGCAATGAACTTGGTGCATAGCCGATATTATGTTCCATTGCAGCAATATGTTTTGATATATAAATGAAGCTGTTGTTTCACCGATATGTTCTGTTTTCACACTTTCAGATGGCACCTCACACTTACACGTTAGTTTCAAGTCAACATCAAAACTGTTTTTATCAATTTCAAGTGTTATATTGCTGTCCCACTGCCCGCAATACGTCGAACTAAAAGCCTCTTTTCGAGCTCTCAAGGGTAATGAAACTATTTCTCCATCATTGCTTACGATCAGAACGTCTTCTTTTTCAGTCATATAACTTCTCAATAAAAAAAACTCCTTAGGTTGGCTCCTGATAAAACACTGACATCACCTGCTACATCAGGGACAGCAATTACATCTTGAAAATGCTCATTCTCTTCCTCCTCCCCCTCCTCATCATCAGATAACTTCAAAACAAAGTCGTCAGTGCCATCATCATCATCATCTTGATGTATTTGTGCAAAGGAATAATAGATTTCCCTCGGAGCTTCGTAATAGGAAGTATTTGGCATCTCTTCAGCACACATGGCAGGTGGCGACATGTCAGAAGCTACATTAGCTCTCTATACTTTTAGTTTCAAGATAAGTTTTGATATTATGAGAGCTTGATTCCCTTCGTTTACTAAACTTCTTTTTTGGCATGTTAATAGTATATATAATACACAATTGATGTCTAAAAGTCTGAGGAAGTGTTGCAATTGATTGAAAATAACAAATACACGATTGCATAAAAAAATACAAGAATTCTCTCGAGAGACAAGTGGCTCGCATTATTCAGTCATGGGAAGAGTTGCCACCTTTATCAGGAAAACATATTGTACGGCATACGAAACAAAATGCAATGAAAAGAAACTCAAATACTTAAAGAATGAATGGAAAATGAAATAGTAAAACCACCCCTAACCAGACCTTTAATTCTCTACTTGGATGTGGCCTTTAAATTGGCCTTTAAACCATTTAAAAAGCTTCGTATCGATATTATCTTACGTGTGGCAATGGCCGGGACCCAGATGTATGGAAATATGACGATAACTCATTTTCACGAATTTGAGCCAATTTCGCCAAAATTACAGGCCCCCGATACCCTTAAGTACATCTTAGTTTAACCAGACCACTGAGCTGATTAACAGCTCTCCTAAGGCTGGCCTGAAGGACTGAATTTTTTTTTTATGTGGCTAGGAACCAACTGGTTACTTAGCGATGAGACCTACAGCTTATTGTGGGATCCGAACTACATTATGTCAAGAAATTAATTAACAATCACCAGAAATAAGTTTCCTTGATTCCACACTGGTATCAGCCAGGAGCAAACTTGGGCTACCAGATTGGTAGTCGAAGATGCAACCCACTTGTCCATTGTGGAACTGTGCAGGTTGCAAAATGTTTTGGAAAGCAATATCAGAAACTCTAATGGCAAAATTACACCTTTAATCCATTTACAGTGTACTCCAATTATATATAAAGTTATGTTGGATTTTCAACTCGACTGTTTATTAAAAAAATATTGTTTTTCTAAAATTCTTCAATTGGTGACTAATGGCAGTGTGGATGTCAACTACCACTTGCCAACATATGGCAATGATGTTGTCGGTAAAATTTAATCATGCAACAGTACATAATTGGTTACAGTAGGTAAAACAAGTTTTGTTAAATTACCATTACTTCAAATACTAATGTACTCAATGACTTTTGCAAATGGACACTGGGTTCAACTGGCTAAAGACATATTTTGCATCTTCTGGATGGTCCAATCCCCTTAAAATTAGATAAAAAAAATCATATTTTGGAAAGTTGCCTGATATGCAAGTATGTTTGGTACATGGTTCTTGGTTGCAACCCCTGCTGTAAATCAAGGGATACATGTACATATTGTGGGATGGGCAGGTCCCACTACAGGACAAAATACAAATGTTTAAATGTACTCACTTCTTCAATAGCAGCATCTTGAGCAAAGGCAGTAAGGTCAACTTTTGTACAGCTTACTGGGGTTGGTTGCCACGTTGATATGATACGACTTATGTGCTCCCTTGAATGACTGTGTACGTTACGCTGCATACATGTTGCCATATCAACTTCCAGGCCTCCTATATAAACCTGAAAATTTTTTAAATGATTCAGTATTCAAACTTTTCCAAAACCTACTAACTAATGAATCCTTGTATACTATTTTTATAAACTGTGGTCATGTAAACCTAAGAAAATATTCTAAACTTCATAACATAATTAAATATCATCTTAAGTCAACAGAGTAAACAGAATTAAGTGATTTTCATTTACACCAATATCAATTATGATGAAAATTCTTAAAAAGTATGCAAAATTTTAAAATTATATATAGTAGTACTCCCTTTTCACCAATATATCTCTTCTTTCATTCTTTTCATGTACTTGAAGTCCTATACACAATAATCTATCAACTAACCATGATCACTTTTCACCGTATTTTGTCATATACAGTAATCCTTCAATTATCAGGATCTCCATTTATCTGACACTTGACATTATCCGACAACACCTGACCCGGAACTAAAAATATATATGTAGAATTTAAAAAATTTAAAAACCAGTCCGATGGTTGATAATGCTTCATAGCCTGAGAAAATTATTGGAAACGCGGCTTAAACTCTCGAGTGTGAGTGCGCGCGCACGCGCGTGCAAGTTTCCAAGGGCAACATGTGATACTGTGCTAAGAAACAAACACATGAAGACACAAAGCAAAATAGGCATAGAGATTGTTACTAGCTAAAAAGCATGTCACTTAACATGTCATGAAACATTGCTTTGTTCTGTCAAAATTTAACACGCCATGACACATCACTTTGTTAGCCATAAATATCATTTTACAACATAAAAGTTGAAAAAACAATAAAATTTACAACCCAAAAGAGACAGAGAAACACACGTAATGAAATACATCAAGCACAATGCAAAAAAATTAGAAGATACAGTAGAGAGAAAGAGAGAGAATTTCATTTTTGGTAGATTGTAAACTATGATAGGCTTTCAAACAAGATTACCAAACTTATGGCTTATGTCATGAGCAACACTTACCAAAGAAATTATATAAACAACCTCAAGTATGGACACAAACAAACAAATCGTAAAACAGTTGATTTGCAATTTTGAGGGATTTTATTTCAACATATAAGTATTTTAGTTTACCTCTCTAAATCCGTTTTACATTTACTTATGTGCAAAAATAAAAATGATTCCAGTAATAATCCATCTCTTTTAGCAATTAGAAAATTAATTTCATAATTATTTGTGGCACGCCTCAATCAGGTAATTCTGAGAATGTGAACATTAGTCTAGCCTACTTAAATGCATATGGCAGATGATCAGTTGATGTAACATGATAATTACAGAATAAATGGATTCAGTATGTAAAATATCAGTTTCATTATCAGTATCATAAACAGAGCTGTAGTAGCCTATTTTACTATTGTATATGGATACTATAAGTGCAACACCCAGCCTCAACCAATAGTTCACTATACAGGCAGTGCCCCAGTTAACGACAGGATTTCATTCCCAGCCAAGTGCCAATAGCTGAAAATTGTTGTTAAATGGAACATGACAATAATTATAGTAATAAATGCAGTTTACAACACTAAGTTCTGACTGGTGCCAACAAACTGTTTACTAGTGCTGATAAACTGCTTACCGAGGCCGAAAAACCACTTGACCGGCACCGAAAAGAGCTTCAGTGCCGAAAACCTGGTTAAAATCATTGTTAGCAGTGCTGTAAAACTGAAATGCCATTAACCAATGCCACCAATAAGTGGGAAATGCCTGTACACATTTTTTATCTTCTGTATGGTAGCTGTATAACACATTAATGGTCATAAAACCAAGGTAGGCTGTGAGTAAAGACAGGTAGGCTACCTAGCTACTGAATTGTCATTTACAAGAGAGAGAAAAAGGGCTGCATTTTTCATAGTGCAGGCAATATATTTTGTTACAAATATGGGGAAAAAAGTATATAGTAATTGCCTTTTGCATAAAACTTTCAGTTTAAATTATGATGGTTGTTGAACTTGTTTATAAAGATATTCAGTGTTTATTTATGATTATGCAACATTGACAAGGTAGGGTGAGGAAGGGTACAGAGTTACCCTTGAACACCATAATTTTTTTTTTACTTCCCTTATCTGGATTTTGCTATTATCCAAAAGGGTCTGGTTCTACTAATTCTGATAATCAAGGGATTACTGTATATATTCTCCACCCTTTGATAGTCTTTTACTCTACACATGGATTGTCAATGATTCACCTCAAGAACTTCCACATGCCATCTTTTATTCATTTCATGTTCCACATTTAATTAACAAAGAATAGTAGATATAACAATACTTTAATAGTTTTTCTGATTTAGCATTCTCTGGCACTTCTCAACTTCCCTTAGTTTCCCTTCAGATTTCCAACTATTATTCTTGCTTAATCTATTCTATAATTCATATTTTTTCTCTTCCTACCATTAGCTATTCATCTTACTCCAAATTTCTACAATATAACCAACCACTTCCAATCATTCACGAACCTAACCCATTTTCACTTCTCTGTTTCCCTGGCTTCCATTTACCCACGGCACTAAAAAACAGTAACAAAGATATAAGCCCTTTTTTCTGAGACCTACTCTTAAACGTAACCAATCACTTCTCCACCTATGTATTCTAATGATAAAAGTTTCCCCTTCATCATCTACTAGCAATTCTTATCACCGAAATACCTTCACCAAACTTTAAAAACATCCACATGACATATTGTTTGAATTTTACCTTGTGCCATTTCTAGGTCTATATACAACACATGCAGAATTTTCCCTTAAATCTCAAATGTCTTACCCAATTTCCATAATAAGAAACTTACTCATACACCCTCTTTCCTTTTAATCCATCTGTGACAGTTTGTGAATCACTTTAAAAAAAACAGATCTTTCATCTCTATGCTTTTTACCGATTTCTTTCTCTAGCCTACCGAGAATACACATACCGAATATTTCCATCACAACCAACATGTCAGTCAGGTCACCATTCTTTGGTCCCTTGCTATGACTTCCAATTTCCAATCGTCAGTCTTTGCTTATTCCAGATTCTCCAAAAGAGCCAAAAGTAGTATTCAAGGTATAATTTCAGCTTCTTCCAAAAATCACAATTTTTCAAAGTAAATTGTATTTTTCCTAACTATACAAACCTGAGGTCCCTTACATAAGGAATTACTTTCAGCGTAACTGGAATTACGGCCATTAAATTCTTGAACAAGTTGGTTAGGCAGTAACTACCGTGTGGCAGGCGGGTAGGCCAGCCTGCCCGGATATAAACACTCCACTTTGCCTTTCAGCCCGGGTTCAGATTGAGGGGTGGCATGAGGTGGGCATATATGTAAAGGACCTCAGGTTTGTAAAGTTAGGAAAAATACAATTTACGTTCAAAAATTGTGATTTGTTCCTACACAATATACAAACCCTCGGTCCTTTACATAAGTGAGCCTCTAGAACTGACTGGAGTTCAACACACCTGAGCTGCTACTCCTGGTCATAAGACCGAGGAGGAGTGCCCTGCCTCTGACAACTTGATCGGAGTATAGGAGCTGCATGATCATGAGTCAGACTTCTGGGCCTTTTCGAAATGAGTGAGGAATCGTAACTCATCCGAAAATGGGCTGTGAAGAATATTTAGAGTTGGAGGCATTAATGCAAAGTTCTGGGAAGTGTTTGCATTATTGCCAGTCTTCTTCCTCCCCTTGCTAGAGGAAGGAGCGGGATTGCTTCTATGATTCTGACAAGAAACATAGAAAGGAAGCTCTATGTGTAAGCTTACCTCATCAATCGCCCGACCAGCCAGTGTAAGTTCGAGTCCTATCCTCAACCCAAAGGAAGAGTGGAAGGACGAGGTGGGGAAGGTGGAGAGGCCAGTCACTCTCACATCCTACTTACCTCTAGAACTGCACACCATAGGCGAGATGCAACTTGTCCTCTTGAAGGAGCCGGGTAAGCAAACACAACCTGCAAGCATCCACCGCCAGTCCAAGGATATGAGGTTCCAAGGACCTGTGGGCAGGCCCAAAGGAAAAGATAAATATGGTCGCAATGAGACCTTATCTATCTTCCTGTCTGACATATTCTTCGGAGTGATGACAAGTACCTATCCACTGTGCTATCCAACTGCAAAGAAGTCTCTCACAGTCTCGTAATACTCGGAGAAAGACGTGTCATCGGACACTTCTGCAATGGCAGTCCGCAGCAGATAAAGACACCAACACTCCATGGTGGGTGTCGATCCTTTATGGGTACAGCAACACGGCAATAAGACAATGTAATGACTGATCTGGATCAACCAATACAAAGTCCACAGTGTAGCACATGAAGGTCTCGGACTCTTCAACACCTGCCGACTGACTGTGCACTGAGCGGTGAGCCATCATGCATCCGAGCATAGTCACATGACACCCGCCTTTTGAAGGGTTATGCCGAGAACAACCATACAAGTCGTCTATCTTGTTCGCCACCAATGTTGGGAGACGAGATGATGATTCTCTCTAGGCATGCGCCCATCAGACAATAGTCAATTGCCTTCTAGAGACCGAGGTCCCTGATGGCAAGACAGAAGTTCTCATAGTAGCTGAATCTCAACTAAGGAGAAACAATACTATAAGATAGTGAATGACTAAGATGAATGGGGACCTACGTCTTCACAGTTGAATTGAGAGAAGTAAACTCTCAAGATTCTGAACATAGAAAAAGTCCCGTCGATGACACCAAACAGTGAAGACGGCTTTAATCCCTGTTGTTTTACAGAGGATTAAAAAAGCTAAACCGCTATTTCATTGCTGTTCGGTGAGAAAGTCAGAGTTTGCAATGAAAGCGGAGCATCTTTCAGTGATGAAAACACAGGGATTGTACTGCTTGAAGAACCGCTTCTGATGGGCTGGATCAGGAAGGACATTTCTATTTACCTTGGAAGCAGAGCTGGCAGGGCAGGGAACAGGCGAAGTCTTTCGTTATTCATTTACAATTCGGGGTGAACAAAGAATAACTGCACACCTTATGAACTACGAAATGTATATTAGAAGACAAACTTAGCTTGTCTGAAGAATATCATTCTGCATCATCGCAGCGGCAGGTGCGATGTAGCGGAAGACTAGGCTACAGACTTCTGTTACCGTGAGGTAAACAGAAAGATGATAAAGAGTCTAGTGAGATATCTCTGTCTGAGAATTCTCGCAACAGCAAAAGATGATGCAGGAGAGATGGTCATACATGTATGTGAGAATTCCAGCCAACCAGAGACCTAAGTCTATGATTGCTGGGCACAGATTCGAATCGGTAGTCAATCCTCGACAGAGAGACAATACCAACTGAAATATCTCTGAGAGCAAGCCGTACTGGCTGAGGCAGGCTGGCAGCGCCGTACATCGCTAGCTCTCGCTAAACTTGTCATCCTGAGTTGCCAAGTATTCCATTCCATGAATGCATTAGGCTAGAACCATCGAGCGCAAAAAAGATATACTCGAGCATTTGCATTTTAATCGAGATGGGAGGAGAGAAAACCCTCCTATTTGGTGAATGCAAATGCTGTGGTGGTGTTGGTAAACACACCACTAGTATCTCAAAATCGAAACCAGTAACTCTTGGGAGGTCTGCAAGGCAGTCCCGAGTTGTGGGTCAATTAAGAGAAGGTATCCAAATCAAAACAACCCTACGTGTGATAGTTCAAAGTTCAACTTGCTTTTGCTAGCATTCACTACAAACCTATCATACTTTAATTGCAATTTATTGTTGTTTTATCAGCGATAACTGTAAAATGAGCGATAATGATTACCATATGGCTGTGAAAGAGTGAGAAAAGAAGGGAGCTGGAAGAAGCACCTCAAAAAAAATTGCATAATGGCGGTAAGGAATATATAAGTCGTTTTATGGGGAAAAAAGGGAAAGCTAGAAAAGCTGGTCCTCCTTGTAATGATGCATGTTTCCAGAGAGTAGGAAGTGATTGCATTAGTGAAATATATTCCAAATGTTGAAAAAGAGAAATTGTCATACCATAAGCACATTTTCAATACTGAATTCAACATTAGTTTTGCAGACTTCTAAATATTCCCGAGGTTAGTGGTTAGTGTTTATTATATCTGCATTATTGTGATTTGTGTTTACTGCTGTTCATCTCTATTTTATTATTAATTTACGTGTCTTAGAAATCCGAGACATAAGCACAAAAAAACTATAAATGTTTACTTCAAAATGTAACAAAGCCCAAATCAATATGTTTTATGGTTGCCAAATAATGAGTCAGCAACTTTAAAGTAAATTTTCCCGTTTTTTAAAAAAAGGCGCTTGCGACCTTCTGATTCTAAGCACCTCATATATACTTACGACGTAATTACTTAGCTAACGATTATGCTTGCACCATCCTGAATCCAAAATTTTGTGAACAAGAGACTTGCAAAGCAGGGATGACAGGCCCTGCCCACTGCAACAGGAGCTAGCGAGCAACAGAAGCCAATGGCGTCACTCTTAATTTAGTTTGCCAGGCTCTAATTTAGCAATTACTTGTTAAGTATTTATATAAAACCTAATCTTATTATAAAAATATCATTTTTATATAAGTAACTTACCAAGTAATTACTTTGCTGAATCCCACATAGCAAGGGGGTTGGCATGAACGGACTAGTCTAATTCAATGCGTTAAGAATGTTAATACTTGAACTAAAATGAGTGGCTAACACTGAATCAGTGCTTCTCGCTTCTTTACCTGGTAAGAGAGCTACAACAGGAGACACTACCTCTGGTGGTGCTCATCTTAAGGGGGGCCCGCAGGAACCCTTATATATGGCGGTATAGGGCAAAAAATGCAGTCATGAAAAAATTCATGGAGCTTTGTTTGGCAGTGGAGAATACGTATACGAAATATTTCATCAAAATTCCTCTTACTTTCATAGTTACAGGGTAATTAGTAAAGTTAACTCAACAAGCCAAAAAAATTGATCCGTACAAAAATTACTGTCAAAGAAATTGTGAGAAATGGCATCTGTAGAGATTCCATGAGGCAACAGGAGGGAACTTAGTTAGTTTACCACCTTCCAGTGCGAGGAGAAACCTCTTGTAGTGTACACATTCGAGTTTCACCTCTGTCTTGCTTTTACGTATTATTATCTTTGTTTCGGCAAGAATTTCATCACGCCAATGGGGAAAAGACTAGCAAAACATCTCGCTAAAATACAGACGAAGAACATTCGCTCTAATATGATTACAGAATATCATAATACATATGCGATATTAGCGTAGTTAGTGAAGAGAGAGAGGGGGAGTGGTGCAGCACCCCAGGCGCCGGTCTTTGAGCAAAGGGATCTTCATTTATGATAAATAATATAGTTTTGGTTTATTAATACCCAAAAAGGAATATGAAATTCATAATAATCGTGATCTATTAACGCTGTCTTTGTAAAAAGAGAGTACACGTTTGAGTTTCACCTCTTGACATTCTCTTGATTTTACGTTTGTTTATCTTTGTTTCGGCAAGAATTTCATCATGCCAAAGAGGAAAATACAAGGAAAACATCTCGCTAACATACAGAAGAAGAAAATTCACTGTAATAAGCCGAGTTAGTGAGGGAGAGAGAGAGAGAGAGAGTTGCGTAGGAAGGAGTGCCCCGTCTTGCCTGACGCAGTGCCCCAGGCTATGATATATGAGCAAAGGGATCATCATTTATGATTAAATTATGATAAATAACATAGTTTGGGTTTATTAATACCCAAAACAGAAATATAAATTCATAATAATCATTATTTATTAACATTGTCTTTATAGAAATACAAAGGAAAACTTTGAACAGCCTTATCTCAAACCTATACTTATTGACCTTCAAAATCTATCTTCTCAATTAGTTTTAAATCTATAGCACTGAAATTTGGTATATAACTCAGAAAGACATTATAGAACAATCAAATAAAGACCTTTTTTCCAATTTTTTCATCTTTTTTTATAAATTTTTTTTTCCCTGATTTATAGGGTTTATTTTTTTACCATAATGAAAAATTCATATCTGGCAAAAAAATGACTTTTAGAAAAATAACTCCTCATTTGATTGGAGGTCTACATCAGGTCTATACGTATGTATACATATGGTAGTAATCCCAGGTCTTAATATTAAATATCAAGGGAGGAGATAGAATTTGAAAAATGGTTATTTTCAGGATAAATCACCCTAGCGTCACAAAACCGAAGGTCAGAGGCGAAATACATGCGGTTTGGAGATGTCCCAAGTCACCTTATCAAGTGGTATGAATATCAAAGTCCTGTCTTTAAAAAATGGCATTACAGTAGGGCCTCGATAATCGTGGGGATTAGGGCCCAGAACCCCCCCGTGATCAGTAAATACCCGTGTTATCCTGGTACCCCCCCCCACTAAAAATTGCTTTAAACTGTCTACTTTAATAAGTAGACAGTTCAAGACCACCATTTCAATGTTTATAACTGCCTACTTTAGTTCAAGCACCAAATATGTCTTCAACTATCACCTTAAACTAAATTCAAGAGTTTCAAAGTTATTCTTTCCAATCTTCAATTTCCCCTTCATCAGATCAACAAACAAAAGTATATTACCTAACAATTCCTTTCTATTTTCATGATTTGGCTGCTGCACCAAACTAAAAGTACATAGTACAGTGTTCCCCCCGTATTCGCGGGGGATGTGTACCAGACACCCCCGTGAATAGTTAAAACCCGCAAATAGTTAAAACCACCACTAAAAATGCTTATAATTGCCTATCTTGAAAGTTCAGATACCAAATGTTTACCTTTAATAACATCCTAATTCAAATATATGTAAAATTACTAACCTATTACTGCATTAATCTTTGAGGTTATATTATTAATATAATTTCAAAGCCATCTTAAACATTTTACCATTAAAAATATATACCTACAGCAAATAACAGAGAGAGAGAGAGAGAGAGAGAGAGAGAGAGAGAGAGAGAGAGAGAGAGAGAGAGAGAGAGAGAGAGAGAATGGCAAACATCATATATCTGACCATCAAGAGTGAAATTATGAATTATTTCTGAGACAGAGAGAATAATTATGGAGAGAGAGAGAGAGAGAGAGAGAGAGAGAGAGAGAGAGAGAGAGAGAGAGAGAGAGAGAGAGAGAGAGAATAACTCCTAGACTCCGAGTCCTTCCTACCCTCTGCCAATTCGTATATCAAACTCTCATTTACTCCCCCGCCCACCTTCCTCCAAGTGGATAAAAAGACTGGGAATTGCTATTTTTAATTATTCTTATTAATTATTTTAAAGTTAGTTTATAAGGTAAATCATTTATTTACACTACAAAACAATAAACATATGTAAGAGAAGAGAGAGAGAGAGAGAGAGAGAGAGAGAGAGAGAGAGAGAGAGAGAGAGAGAGAGAGAATGTTATTGTTACTGTTTAATCTCATTAAACTTGAATATTATTTGGTAACAGTACTGTATATTATTATTTTACCAAAAAATGTAGTAATGTCCTTAAAGATACTTATACATACACATCCACTCCAAACAGAGAGAGAGAGAGAGAGAGAGAGAGAGAGAGAGAGAAGAGAGAGAGAGAGAGAGAGAGAGAGTTATTCTTATTTAAAAGAGCGGAAATGGATTAGATTATTGTACTTCCTTAAAATACTATAACATATGAATTTTGACATTAGTTATATTACTATAATTATTAAGCAAAAATATTAATAAACATACACATGTACCATAGATATTCTCTCATGTCAGTAAAAGAGAGAGAGAGAGAGAGAGAGAGAGAGAGAGAGAGAGAGAGAGAGAGAGAGAGAGAGAGAGAGAGAGAGAGAGAGAGAATTTTCATGATCCTGAGAATTGGCAACACGCAACTTGACAGTTGTTGGACCCCAGCCAACTGCTTGGCTACTTGGATTTCAAAGAACAGACGCGGGGTAAAATGCATTTTCTTTCATTCTTACATAATTCTTTTTATTTATAAACTAAAATCTTGCTAATTCACTTTAGTATTTTCTTTAATGAATTTATATTATTGCTGTTTACATAATTATTAATATTTGAAAATTAGTAAATCATCATCCAAAAAAAAAATACACTCTGAAGAGAGAGAGAGAGAGAGAGAGAGAGAGAGAGAGAGAGAGAGAGAGAGAGAGAAGAGAGAGAGAGAGAGAGGAGAGAGAGAGCTGGAGTTCAAAAGAACTAAAATCTTACTAATTCACTTTAGTATTTTCTTTAGTGAAGTGATTGCTCTTTACATTATCAATATTTGAAAATTAGTAAATCATTTATCATACAGAAAGCATACATCTCTGTAAGAGAGAGAGAGAGAGAGAGAGAATTATTGCTATGTGATATAATTTAATCTTATTAAACTTACTAATACAGTATTGATCAATATTAATATTTCAAAATTAGTAAATCATTTATGTATCGTAAAAATGTATTTAGGCATGAAAATAACATCAAAATACACTAATTAGTGACTATTTATCATCGGAAAATCCTGCGAATAGGAGAATGCACTGCAAATAATGGGTAGATATGGTCCAGGGAAAAACCACGAATCGAAGAGGAGAACGCGAATCCGGGGGGCCCACTGTATATGTATTTTGTGAATGAACATCTTTATGATAAAAAAAAAACATGATTACTGTAAAGATTACAGCACCCAACTATAATATTAATGTATAAATAAACAGCGAAAATACAAGCAATAAAAATCTATTTTTGTCTTTTGTTTACGTTTAGAATCAGCTCTATTAGGGATGCTATGCCTCACTGGCTTCTTTCGAAGTATTTGCTGCTGCCTTACCTCCATAGGGTTAGCTTGACTGTTAGATGTTTTTCTAACTGCCTGCTGTACCAATCTATCGTTATTGTCCATCACTCTTCTATCTATAGCCTCTTCTAGTATGGCTTCTGGCAACAGCAATTGCGACTCTAAGATATTCCCATTCCTCATTGCTAGCAGGGAATCCAAATCAGCAGTGCGGCTTAGCCTAGCCAAAGCTCCATCCCTCCTCATTAACCCTCTACGCCGATTGGACTATTAAACGTCGAGTCAAAATGTCTCCCGTATGCGATTGGACGTATCATACGCCGGCTCAAAAAACGTTTTTTTAAAAATTCGTCCCGGTAAAAAATACTTATTATGGCCTACCAGCCGAAAACTTTTGAATCACGCGCCTTGTGGGATGCTGGGAGTTCACGGATCAAGGCGTTGTTTTGTTTACAATCGCTACGTAGGTGGCGCGCAAGCGCGAATTTCTTCTTATCGCACTAAAAAGTATCAGTGACACATCTCAAAAATTATTTCGTCACTTTGAACTAATTTTTGTTTTTGCACCATTTTAAATTATCCTTTACAGAAGTATTATATATGAAAATGTGCAAAATTTCATGTAAAATACAACAAAAAATACTCATGATTGTAGCTTTTATCAGTTTTGAAATATTTTCATATAAATAACGATAAGTGCAAAAATTTCAACCTTTGGTCAACTTTGACTCTACCAAAATGGTCGAGAAACACAATTGTAAGCTAAAATTCTTATATTACAGTAATATTCAATAATTTACCTTCATTTTGCAACAAATTGGACGTCTCTAGCACAATATTTCGATTTATGGTGAATTTATGAAAAACTTTTCCTTACGTTCGTGCGATAACTCGTTCCGATAAATTTTTTTGTGCGATTATCCTAATGTTTGCACCCTTTTAAATTTGCCATTACATAAAGTTTTATATATGGAAATGTGCGCAATTTCATGCACAATACAACAAATAACAACCATTGGTTGTAGCTTTTATCAGTTTCGAAATATTTTCATATAAATAACATAAGTGCAAAAATTTCAACTTTCGGTCAACTTTGACTCTACCGAAATGGTCGAAAAAACGCAATTGTAGCTAAAACTCTTATATTCTTAGTAATATTCAATCATTTACCTTCATTTGCAATGACTTGGAAGTCTCTAGCACAATATTTCGATTTATGGTGAATTTATGAAAAAAAAAAAACATTTTCCTTACGTCCGCGCGGTAAACTCTTCCGAAAAAATCAGAATTTTTTTGTGTGATTGTCGAAATGTTTGCACCATTTAAAATTAGCTGTTACATAAAGTTTTATATATGAAAATGTGCGCAATTTCATGTAGAATACAACTAAAAATGATTGAAGGTTGTAGCTTTTCTCTTTTTCGAAATATTTGCATATAAATCACGATAAATAGAAAAAAAAACCACGTTCGGTCAAATGTTTGACTCTACGAAATAGTTGAAAAACACAATTGTAAGCTAAAACTCTTACGGCCTAGTAACTATTCCATAATTTTCTTACATTTTGAAACAAATTTGAAGTCTCTAGAACAATATTGTGATTTATGTGAATTTTTGAAAAATATACCCACTTCACTCCGCGCACCGATTCGCGGCCGCAAGTCTCCGAAATACGTACATCGCATTATCCTAATATTTGCTTCTTTTCATATTAGCCGTTTTATAGAGTTTCATATATCAAAATGTGCGCAAATTCATGAAAAATACAATAAAAAAATAATTAAAGTTGTAGCTTTTTCCATCTCCGAAATATGTGCATATAAAAAAAATACATATATAAAAATTTCGACATTCGGTCAAATTTAACTCTTCCGAAATGGTCGAAATCTCCAATTCTAATCTAAAACTCTTACAGTATCGTAATATTCAATCATTTGTCTTAATTTTGAAACAAATTGGAAGTCTCTAGAACAATATTTAGAATTACGGTGATTTTTTAAAATAACATTTTTTACGACCGCTCGTACGAAATTGTATATCATTTTGTGATAATATTTTTCCGGTGTTGATTTTATTGTTTTATATTTTTCCTATTTATATATAAAAATAATTGCAATTTAGTGTACAATACAACGAAAAAAAAAAAAAAAAGTAACTCGTAAGCTTTGACCGTTTTTTGCACAGCGTGATTTGAATACAATTATCTATGAATTTGTTTTGTTTTGCTACCATATATCGCATTATTTACATATGATAATAGTATTTTTCATTTCTGATGATTGCATACTAAACTTCAGGCAATGACAAAAAAATGAGCCAAAAATGAACTCTTAATCTTCAAAACTAAGCGCGCTGTGATTTTTTGAAAAATTATTTTTTCCGCTTCCGCTCACTCCAAACCGGCGCCGGCATACAGGAGAGGTTTTGATTTTTAGGCTTCGGCGTAAGAGGGTTAATAGGATATTTGCCCAAACATTGGCACATAAATTTGTCAAGTTCGCAATTGCTTTGGCACCTGATTGTAGTAATCTAATGAACACTGATTCATCCACTACTTTCTCGTCACTTCTGAGGATGCAATCTTCGCCACTGCTGTTGACCAAACAGATCCAACCAAAAAGCAGTCTGAAAGACAGAAGAAGCTGTTGCTTCTAACGTAGCAGCCTCTTGGCAAGTCATCGAAAGGCATTCCATTTTAACTTGATCTACGGTTAATCCAGGTCTTAACAACACCACATTTGGGTTAATTTGTCTAGATAGCAAAAGGAACCGTCAAATGTCGTATAATATTTTCTATGTTTCATCATTGGAGGAGGGATAAACTTAAACGATCTATTTGATCTTAAAGAATTATCCCTTCCCGCAATACGTGCTTTTACGTGCTGTAAAACTGACTCCGCATGACTTGAACAAGGCAATTCATACGACACCTTGGAATCCTTTCACCCCAACCGCCATGTCAATCCCCAGAGGAAGCATTACTGGAGGTGTTTCCGTTCTCCCCGAAAGGTTATTGAATTGACGAATCAAATCAATCACCTCCTCATACGAAGCCAGAAACTCTTGGTTTTCTCCTTCCTCCGGTTCTAGCATACTGTGCTCAGGGCACAGGCAACGCTAGCTCACTCCTATTCCCCTGACAAACGTCTGGGTGCTTCGTGGCCGTCTGCCCCTACAGCCGCAATCCCTTTGATCTCTGCTGACCGCCGACGGCTCGATCCCGAACAGTCAGCAGGAGAACAAGACCGCCTCACTTCTTTTCTGCTCGCGGATCTAGAGCGAGGATCTTGCCTATACCTCCACGATGAAGGCTCTCGTGAAACCGAGTTCACTTCTTCTCCATGACGATTGATATCGTCTCCAACGACCGTCGGAGAATTCGGCCTTGATCCTTCATCTAGGCGGACAACTCCTTCCACCAACGTATCAGACGAGGTTACCAACTCGCTATTCTTCATTCTTTTAATAGGAGCCTTTTCATCTTTTCTCCATATTTTAAACGGTCTTACAGGTGAAACCGGTATCTGTGCTCTATCCTTTGCTGCACTTTTCGCCCCCAACATCGATTTCGCCAACGACATTGTAGCCTTCCTTAGACTCTTTGTCATCTCTACTTGGCAACTCCACGACGGCCGCTAGCCAGCGACCGTTCGGACTCTTGTAAATGGCCTCGTCTGCTAGCTTTGAGCTTACCAGCCACGACTTCCTGCTTTTCTTGCTGACTGGGATGTGACAGTCCTGGCCCGAAGATGAAGAAGAATTCACTTTTCTCCTCTTGGCCCGAGGATCAGTCACGAAATCCTGTATCCTCCAACGCTTGACTGGTACACGCCGTGACATCATCAAACTTAGCGATGATGCCGAGCTAGAGGAAGAAGAGGAAGAAGACGACGAATCACGCTTTTTCTTTTAGTCTTTATTAATTTTCTTCTCTAAATCCTGTAATTTCTTCATTACAGTGTGTACTACCGAGTCAGAAAGCGTATTTGGGTCCAGAGGCAGCGAAGTAGACCGAGAAGCAGTAGGCTGTGACGTCATCGCGTCTTGCCATGTCGGTGTGTGATGTTGGTTGTGACGTCACCAATCTTGTAGGGAGAGACTGTGTGGCTGCTACTGGCATCCCTGCGTTTGCAGCAAAACTACCTCCCACGTTCTGCATCACCGTAAACATTGCAGTTGTTGGCGTAGCCGCGGCATTATTTCCATAAGGACAATCCATGGGGGATGAGGAATATTCAGCGCTGCCAGACTCTGCTGGAATCGTGACGCCATATAATGCGACAGCAAACCTTCCAAGGTTGGTACGCCTAGTAGGCCTAGTGCCGCCCACGTACCTTCCATCCTGTTCGCGTCAGGAGCCGGCACCTGGAACAAAGATGGCGATGCTCCCCCCCTCCCTGCTGGGAACAACGGAGCATAAATATTATGCATAAAAATTACCCAAAACCCCTCCTGGAGTTTCTGATAACGAACCGCTAGAAGAAACCAAAAGGGGTATGGACAAATCAAAGGCAGGTGGCGAAACATATGGAGCAGTCTGGTGTATTGCCGATACAAAAGAAGCCGGCAACGCTTGGTCATCCAAAGATGGCGTCGACTCCATTCCTTTTTACTGGCCTTTCTCATAAAACTCATAAAAATCACACAAATAACACAGCAACAACACGGGAGATATGTACGGGAAGTCGACAACCAAATGAACTGAATGAGTGAAGCGGGCTAAGAGTTGTTCCCAAACACTTGGCCATCTAGCATTAGAATCTGTAAGCATGCTCGTACCTCAATGCAAAATTTTGCTTGAAGGCTGGCTCGTGTCTCAGAATGTTCGAATGTTGGTGAGCTCGTATGTCGAGGTATTACTGTAGTGTTGTCTGAAGTTCCTTCGTACACTTTTCCTTCAAAGGGGAACGAAGGAGCCAGTTGTCTAGATAGAGGCTGATGTTGACACCTACTAGATGGAGTCATTTGGCAAAAAGAGAGGATTTCGGAGGTACTTGAGGGGCCATGGAGAGGCCAAACCATAAGGACCAAAAATTATATGGTTATGATACAATAAAGTGTGTTCATACTTACTGGCAGATATATATATATATATATATATTATAATATATATATATATATCTATATATATAATATATATATAGCTGTATTCTCCGAAGTCTGACAGAATTTCAAAACTCCCGGCACACGCAGTGGTCGGCCAGGTGGTAGTACCCATTCCGGCCGCTGGGAGGGCCGGCAGGGTCAGGAACCATTCCCATTTTCTGTCAGATTTTCTAGTGCCACTGTCTGAGGGGACCTGGAAGTGGGTGGGCACTTGTTGATTATATACAATCTGACCAGTAAGTAAGATGAACAAACTTTATTGTGTTATCATAACAATATCATTTTGGTTCATGAAGCTTACCTTACCAGATATATAATATAGCTGAATCCCACTTTGGAGGAAGGGGGAGACAGACTCGGATTTTGGGAAACAATTTCATGTATATGATTGATATCTTGGTTCCTTACCTCTGTTAGCATAGCTGACTTCGTGAGTACCGTCACCCAAGTCTGCTTCTGCTTTAATAGACTCCAGCAAGGTAGTGACCATGTGAAGCTGTTGAGTTCTAGAGGATCTGTCAACGGGGACTTGACCACAATGCAACTAGATCCTACATTATAGACATCGAATTTGGGTAATGCATTCCTAGAGGTGCCAGCAAGGACGTGACCTGTGTAGCTGCGGTGCGCTCTAATGAACTGTCACGGGGAGCGTGACCACATGTGACAGATCATATAGGTGTTGTTTAGACACCGAATGCTGTAATGCCTCACTAGAGGTGCCAGCAAGGACATGACCTTAGTAGCTGGTGCGCTCCAGATGATTTGTCAACCGGGACGTGACCACAATGTGACAAAATATTTTACCCATTAACTATGAGGGTAGGGCGAAGCAAAAACATTACCACCTGACCTAGCCTAACTGGTTAAACTTCGTATAACCAAGGCTAATGAAAGGAAGTCCGCCCTAGGCGGCCGACACAAGACCACAAAAACACCTATATAAACATAATAAAAATAAAAAATAAAAAGAAATAAAATTAAAAAGTCCAAACTAACATATTATTTCCTATATGATAGAAAGAGTGCTACTCTCTGTCCCCAATATAGTGTCTGCGGCGACATATGGGCCCAAAGAGTAGCAGTTCTCGTATGTAGTCCTCACCTCCCGAAGGTAGTGTGAGGCAAACACTGAATTAATTCTACGCCAAAATTTGGCATTCAAGATGTCATTGAGTGCCATGTTCTTTAGGAAGGCTAACGACGTAGACAAATAGCTATCACTTCATGCGCATTCACCTTCAACACTTTCATACCACTGTCTTCACAGGATGAATGCGCTTCCTTGATGGTGTCCCTCAAGAAAAAAGCCAGAGCATTCTTTGACATTGGTAATCTTGGCTTCCTGACCAAACACCACAAGTTATCAGAAAGACCTCTACAATCCTTTGTCTTCTTTAGGTAGAATTTGAGAGCCCTGACAGGGCACAGAACTCTCTGTGGCTCGCGCCCAACGATTTCGGCCATCCCTTTAATGTCGAAGGTCCTAGGCCAAGGGTTGGACGGATTTTCATTTTTTGCCAGGAACGTTGGGGCTCAAGGAACAGACTGCGTTATAACCTTTAAAGCCAACGTACTTGCTAATCGCTTGAACCTCGCTGACTCTCTTCGCCGTCGCCAGAGCATCAGGAAGATAGCTTTTTCTTTTTAGTAACATCTTTCAGGGAAGCCGTATGCATAGGTTCGAATGGACTGGACATGAGGAACTTCAGAACTACATCCAAGTTCCAAGACGGAAGCCTGGGTTGCTGAACCTTCGTTGTTTTGAAAGATCTCAAGAGATCGTGAAGGTCTCTGTTGTCTGCCAAGTCCAGGCCTCTGTGCCTAAAGACAACCAAAAGCACACTCCTATATCCCTTGATTGTAGAGACTGCAAGTTTTAGATCCCTCCTCAGGTATAGTAGGAAGTCAGCAATCTGGCTCACAGAGGTCGTGGTGGAGGAAATGCCGTTCTTCTTGCACCAACTCCTGAAGACTGTCCACTTCGATTGGTACACTGTGCTGGATGAAGCTCTCCTTGTATTGGCGATAGCTTTCGCCACTGACCTAGAAAAGCCTCTCGCTCTGGCCAACTTTTGGATAGTCTGAATGCAGTCAGACTCAGAGCGGAGAAGTTTCTGTGGTACCTCTCGAAGTGGGGCTGTCTGAGTAGATCTGTCCTTACTGGAAGCGTCCTCGGGAAGTCTACTACAAAGGCCATGACCTCTGCGAACCAGTCTCTCGCAGGCCAGAACGGGGCGATCAAAGTCATTCTCGTCCCTTCCGACGCCGCAAACTTTTTCATAACTTCCTAAGATCTTGAACAGGGGAAAGGCGTACAAGTCCATCCCTGTCCAGTCCCAGAGAAGTGCGTCTATCGCCACTGCCGCTGGGTCGAGCACCGGGGAGCAGTACAGTGGAAGCCTCTTCGTTCTGGACGTCGCAAAGATGTCCACAAGCGGACGTCCCCATAACCCCCACAGCTCTTGGCATACCTCCTGATGCAGAGGAGATCTGCCCGGACGTTCTCTACTCCTGCTACGAACCTCATAAGGATCGTGACGTCTAGTGCCCTTGCCCACAGCAAGATCTCCTTTGCCAGAACAAAGAGGGACCGAGAATGTGTTCCTCCCTGATTCTTCAAGTACGCCAGAGCTGTGGTGTTGTCTGAGTTGACTTGGACTATTCAATGAGAGACTTTTTCTTGGAAAAACTGGAGAGCTAAAAAGATGGCTGCCATCTCTTTTAGGTTTATGTGCCAGGACACTTGTTCCCCTCTCCAGGTGCCCGACACTTCTTCCCCCCCTTATGTTGCTCCCCACCCTGTGGTGGACGCGTCGGAGAACAACACTAGGTCGGGGCTCTGAAGCTTGAGAGACACTCCCTCCGACAGCTTCACTGGATCTAGCCATCATTTCAAGTGATGTTTTCGAAGATCATATCCAGATTCTTGTTTTCTTTCCAATTGTCCTTGTTAGAAAAAAATTGTAGCTGGTCTGAGGTGCAGTCTCCCCAAGGAAACAAACTTCTCCAGCGAGGAAATGGTCCCCAGCAGACTCATCCATTCCCTCACCGAGCACGAATCTTTCCTTAGGAAGGCTGACACTTTCTCTAAGCCTTGCTGCTGACGTCCCTGGGACAGCAAAGCTCGAAAAGCCACTGAATCCATCTGAATCCCCAGATACACGATGGATTGGGTTGGAATCAGATGTGACTTTTCGAAATTCACCAGTAGTCCCAGGGACTTCACCAACGATAAAGTTGTTTGAAGATCCTTCAGACACCGCGCTTGAGTGGAGGCACGAATGAGCCAGTCGTCCAGGTACATAGAGACTCTGATATTCGAAAGATGAAGCCACCTCGCCACGTTCTTCATTAAAGTCGTGAAGACCATAGGGGCAGTGCTCAATCCGAAGCAAAGCGCCCTGAATTGATAAACTGTCCCTTTTAGGACAAACCGAAGATACTTCATCGACTGTGGATGGATAGGGACATGAAAATACGCGTCTTGAAGGTCTAATGAAACCATCCAATCGTTTGGTCTAAAGGTCCAAGAACTGACTGAGGTGTCTCCATCTTGAATTTCTGCTTCTGTACGAACTGATTCAGACTGCTCACATCTAAGACTGGTCGCCAACCTCCCGACTGTTTTGGCACCAGGAATATCCTGTTGTAGAAGCCTGGGGATTCCAGGTCTACGACCTGTTCCACCGCTCTCTTTTCTAGCATCTGCTCGAGCAGATCGTAAAGGATCTGTTGCTTCTCCTGATGGTAAATAGGGGATAAATCCTTGGGTGTCGTGCACAGTGGGGGAGGCTTCAAGAAAGGAATCTTGTACCCCCGCTTGATGATGTTGAGCGACCAGCTGTACGCATTCCTCTCTATCCACGCTTTTGAGAATAGTTGAAGCCTGGCTCCTACTGGTGGCTGAAGGATCGCTGGTTCATTTTTTACCTCTGATTTTAGCAGAGACTCTGCCTCTGGAACGTGAACTTCCTCGAGAAGATGTTCTCGAGGAAACTCCACCTCGAAAGGGCTTCTGCTTCTTGAAAGCTTGCGTCCGTGCAGACGTCGAAGAAACAACTGTACGTTTCGCAGACTGAGCTAGGAGGTCTTGGGTAGCCTTCTCTTGTAGACTGACAGCCAGATCTTTGACCATAGCCCGGGGAAAGAGATGGCTCGAAAGAGGAGCATACAACAATTCTGCCTTCTGAGAGATAGAGACCGCCTTTGCAGTAAAACCACAGTAGGTCGCTCTCTTCTTCAAAATCGAAGTGCAGAAGTGCGAGGCCAACTCCTCCGAACCATCCCTGACGGCCTTGTCCATGCATGCAAGCACGCTGGACAGCTCCTCCAGGCTAAGCGAATCAGGACTACGCGACTGATTATCAAAGACCCCTAAACACCAGTCCAAAAAATTGAAGACTTCTATCGTACGGAAGAGTCCCTTCAGATGATGGTCTATCTCAGAAAGGGCCCAGGGCACTTTCGCCGTCGACAAAAGGGATCTCGTCGGTGCATCTACCAAGGTAGCGAAGTCAGCTTGGGACGAAGAGGGAGCTCTTAAACCTATCTCCTCCCCTGTCAGTCTTGAAGGGGGTAAGGCGAAAGCGTTCTTGTTTCAGGCTTTTCTTGACTCCATCCAATTCTGAATTTTCTTAAAAGCCCTTTTTGTTGAGAATGAAGTAGCCATCTTCAACAATCCTGGAGTCTTGATAGCCTTCGACCATAACAATTGTGAAGGAGGCGACTGAGGGGCCTCAGGTTTAAACTTTTCTTCAAAAGAGGTCCGAAGCAATTGAACCAAGACCTGGTAATCTGAAGATACAGTAGAAGATTGTTCTTCAGTTATTTCCTCCGATAAGTCTCCTTCCTGAGATTCATTACTATCCTCCGAATCTCGGCAAATGTCCGAAGAAGCATTACGTCGTGCGTCCAGCTGCGCGTCACGCCTGGCGTCCAGCCAAGCGTCCTGTCGAGTGTCACGCTTGGCATCCAGCCGAGCCCCCAGCCGAGCGTCAGGCCTGGCGTCAAGTCTCGCTGCCGCCTTAATGTCGTGCTCTGCAGACCCTCGTGCACGAAATCTCGAAGGCGAAGTAATACAGGAAAGAGCGGGGCAAGGAGAAGGAGAAGGAGACTGCCTGGATCTCTTGACTGGCAGCTTATCATCCTTCCTCCTGTGACGTGACTTTTTGATGTTGCAAATCCTCAATCCTCTTCGATTTAGGGCTGATTCTGTGAGAAGACGAGGGGCGAGGGGAAGCCCTCCTCCTTCTCACATGGGCCGCCACAGGTATATCCTTAGCGCAACCAGGGCGCTCAAAAGCATTGTCGTCAAAAGACATCCTCTCCGGTGACGATCGCAAAACAGCAGAAGAGAAAGGACGTGAAGCGTCCTTCTCCCTGAGACCAAAGGTGACGGCCGCCTGTGCGACATCTTGCACCTTTGCTCTCTTTTGCGGCGGAGAGTCTTCAAATTGTTCTGGAGATGACCGCAAAACAGAAGGGGGCTAATGGATGTGCAGCGTCCTCCTCTGAGGAATCAAAGACGACGGCCGCCTGTGCGACATCTAGCGTCTTTGTTCTCTTCAGAGGGCGCGATCGCTTCCGAAAGCTCCAAACCGCGCGCGGAGAGGACGTTTCTGATGACGAAAAACACTCTTTCAAGATCTGTTTACGAACTTTGGAAGCCTGGGAAGCGCCCCCAGGTCTTGCCGAAGGGACATCAGATCGGTTGTCCGACCCCCCTTCCGCAACACTCAGGGCATTATCACTACACTATTAACACCTTCTAACACTTTTGATTCCAGGCTACGCAAAGATTCAAGAATCATCGAAAGGGTATTACCCTCCACAGACACTAATGTAGGGCCCGAAGTCATCACAGGTTTAGGAGGGATAAATGCCACTGGATGTGTAACTGGCGTTACACTCCTAGAGGAAGACCACCTTACCCTATCTCGTTCTATTTTATATACATATGATTCATACGCCTTCCACGCAGAATCAGACATACTTTCACACTCCTTGCAGCGATCATCATACATACAAACATGTTTCCTACAATTCGCACACACTGTATGGGGGTCTACCGAAGCTTTCGGTAGCCTCACCTTGCATTCTTCCACACAACATACTCTGGCGCTAGTCGAACTAGATCCGGACATCTTAAGTTTAAGGAAAAATCAAGCCATATTCAAAACAATCCACAATTAGCGTATGCCTAACCACCGATCCAAATCAAATAACCAAAAATCAATTGCGATACTCAAGTAGCCAAAAGAGTTCCAAAATCCAATGACGGAGGTGCTGAAAACAAGTGTTGACAGTACCAGCGACAGAGAAAATCTGACAGAAAATGGGAATGGTTCCTGACGCCCACCTCCCAGCGGCGGGAATGGGTACTACCACCTGGCCGACCACTGCGTGTGCCGGGAGTTTTGAAATTCTGTCGGACTTCGGAGAATACAGCTATACAGTGGTCCCCCCGTATTCGCGGGGGATGCGTACCAGACCCCCCCGTGAATAGTTAAAACCCGCGAATGTTTGGAACCCCTATAAAAATGCTAAAAACAGCCTATTTTGATAGTTAAAACTCAAGAAAAACCACTAAAAATTTTCATAATTGGTTTTTTTAATAGTTTTATCACAAAAAGTCCATTTTATGATGAAATTGATAAAAAAAAACCAGGAATTTGAGGATATTTCTCATAGAAAAATACCGCGAATGCGCGAATTTTCCACGAATAATGCAGGGAAACGTTCCCGAGAGAAATCCGCGAATCCGGAGAACGCGAATACGGGGGGTCCACTGTATATATATCTGGCAGGTAAGCTTCATGAACAAACAATGATTTTTCCTTGGAAGACAAGCAAGCCTGAGGTACTTCTTGGACGTCACAAACTTCAGCAAACCGGAGAATCATGACTGCAAAAACAAGATAAAATGACATGTTGGTGATTGTGCAGCATAAATTAGAAGGAGGCAGTTGGTTTCTGTTGCTCATTAGCTCCCATTGCCTGTCACCCCCACTTTGCAACAGTCACTTGTTCGCAAATTTTTGAATTTAGGATGCCGTGTGAGTATGATCGTTAACTAAGTAATTACTTGGTAAATTACTTATAAAAAATCACCAACGGCACTAAAGAACACATTCATTTTTCAACATGAACCACCTGTTGTGAAAATACTCGCTCATATCTCTGTTGTGATATTTCTCAAAAAAAAAATACGGATCATTAGTCTTAATCCCAAAACAGTACATACGCTTATATTTAGGACATAACTCAGACTCCTCCAAAAAATCCCCAAAATTTAAATTGAAACCATCATTAATGAAAACAGCGTCCAAGTGTCACCAAAATTAATAGTCACAAGAATATTTTGACACTTACCTCAAATGAATTCTTTTTACCATAGGACACTATTTCACTGAAATGATCTAGCCTATGATTTACGCAGTCTATAACAATGAATGGGAAGAATCCATCATCCACCTGTTTCTTGAATGATTTAATTAAAGATAACCTATAGCTGTCCTCCAAGTCTGGTTCATATTCATATTCCATAATCTGAAAGAATAAAAGTATTTAAAATAATATTTCAGACTATAAAAAATAAAACTTTTAATAAAAACTGTTTTCAATACTAACCTCTTAACTATAAGCTAGCTATTTTTCATCTAAGACTCTCAGATGATGCTATCTGCTATGCTTCTTTCAGTTACATAAGCGTGAGAAAATAACATGTGGGGAAGGCAATTCACTCCACTTATTGTTATTCTTTTTTCACTGAAAAACATGTGTATGTCTTAAAACATTTTCCATTAAAAATCAAATGGTGCCATGTGATGCTGACACTGAAGATCTTCCACTGCTAAGCAGTGGCGGATATAAGGGGGGCCTGAGCAGGCCATGGCCTAGGGCCCTGTGCTTGTGGGACACTGTACCTTAGTGGATAAATAATAATAATAATTTTAAAAATATTAAAATTAATTAATCAAATAATATAACTTAAAAATATCTGCATCTGTGCAGATTAGTGGAATCCAAACTGCAAACTCTAAAGTATGGTTAGCAATATGATTTGTACCCATGAGATGAATAACATAAAAGTATTGCATGGCCCATCTAAAGGTGCTCAATTTGAAAATAAATCCCAGAAACCTAATCCCCCCCCCCCCCCACCCCCCCCCCCCACCCCCCCCCCCCCCCCCCCACAAAAGCCCAGCACATTTGCTTGCCCACAAATGAGAGGGCCCTCTCAGGTCACCGGTCTAAGGCCCCGCACAACCTAAATCTGCCCCTGTTGCTAAGCACAACAGAGACTAATCTTGCATAAGGGTGCTACTGAACAGGAGTACCTACAACAAAGCCTGGTTTTAGCCTTCTTCCTACTTCATCTCTGCAGAAGAGATGGTCTCAGGATGAAGGGGAAGATGACAAAGAACAAGAAAAAAGCATGTTGACAATGATGATGAAGATGAAGAACACCTAAATCTTATCCTTTTGCACTTTTCATCTTCTCATGTACTACTTGCTGTCCACCAACACCAACCAGAACTTTTGGAAAAAAGTATAACAAAGGTGGCTAGTTGTGAATTTTGTGAAGACTATCATCAACAGGAACCACCACCACCCAAGACCTGGAGAGCAAGTCTTTCCTGTTCTTCCTTGGGTTTTAAGGAATATTCAGTGGGGGCCAAATGTTTTTTAACCCCTTGAGGATGACATACAGCAACTGACACACAATAATTGCATTGGCCATCGTATGGCCTGCACCAAATGATAATTAATATTTTATGCTGTACTATTTCAATAAATATTGCAGAAAAACATTCAAATTGCTGGAAAGGTAATAAATGACAATATGATAATTTATGGCAACATTCAAGACCTCAGCACAGTGACATGAGGCGTAAAAGTTATCCAGATTTTATGAGGGATGGAGCTAAAAATCCCTGTCGCATTCCATCTCATATACAATATTCATTCAAAATCATACACTTAGGGAATGTTGCTATTTTTAGTTCTTATCTTTTAAAATATAGTAGTTGTAATTGCCATTTTGCAATATCAACTACAAAACCTACTGAAAACAATATGTTACTAAAGTTAGCTGTACTGGTATTTTTCATTTTTCATTTTTACAAGCACCTCAACAGAGGCCAAACACCACTGAAAGCACAGTTTCAACTTCCTGTGGAAGGTAGAAAAAATTGATAAGCATTGTTTTCATAATCATGAGCATTTGCAAATCTTCCACTTTCCATTGATGTTCTTTTTAACTCTTGTCCTCCCTTTCCTCTTGCCAACCCTTCCCACAGAGGAAAAGTCCAATCCACACATTTTTCACAGGGTAAAAATGGACACAGCCCCTGTCTTAACATTAAGAATGGAAATTAGGTGTGTCTACAAGACACAAGAGACATGAAGCAGCAGCATGGCCACCCATAATCATCACATCTACATATCTCATTTCTTCTTCATCTGAGAAAAACACAAACACCCAAGACAAAAATGTTTTTTTAAAGTATAAAAACAAATTGATGTTAAACTAAGCCACATTAATCCAAGGGAAGATGGAGATTGTCAGCATCCAATCTAACATGGAAGTTAAAATATATGATGGATGAGCAATTGTGAGGGGGATACAAGGTTCCCACACTCATTCACCAGGGCTGCAAACACGGCTATCTTTGTAACTACCTTCATTATACAATGGTTTGTATTCCCAATGAAACAACTTTTAATATAGGCTAGACTAACACAATGACAAGTCTGAAACAAAATGAGTAAAATTAATTACATTTAAATATCAGTTAAAAATAAAACCTCATGCATCCATTTTGAAAAATATTTCAAATTCATAAATTTACAGTCAAACCTAGGTTTTTGTACACCTCTCACTTCGTACGTTTCAGTTTTCATACTTTTTTCTAAAAAAAATTGTCTCGGTTTTCGTACACTTGGAAACACACCATCCAAGGACCAGCGCATGACTGGGCCCCGTATCGAGCGCCCAAAAAAAGCATCCCATCTTCCTACGTGACCCATTCTGCTTTTGTGTTCGTTGTTTTTGTGCTTCTTCATTCGAATGCAAATGCTAAAATAAGCCATCATGGGGTTAAAGAAAGTTCCAAGTGTAAAAAAGGTGAGAAAAAGTGAGAAAATGCCTACAAGTGCTGCTGTTAGTGAATTTAAGACCAGCAGAGGCTGGTTTGAAAAATTCAGAAAACAAACGGGCATACATAATGCGCCTACTTCAAGGATTAAGGACATGTTTGCAAAGTGAAATGATGCAAGCAATTTTGTGGGTAATTATCATCCCAACAAAGAAGTAATCCATGTCTCCAACATGTTTAATGACAATGTCGTGTTTAATTTTGGGCAAATTTTAAAGAAACACCAGAAACAAATGTCCCTGGACAGTTTTGCTGTGCAACAGGGGTCCAGAAATTCTCAAGCTGGTCCTAGTGCCAGTAAAAAACAAAGAGGGGAAGTAACCTGAGATAGTGCCAGTAAAAAACAGAGAAGTAACCCCAGATAGGTCCTTGATATCTGAAGTCCTTCTGGAGGGATATTCCCCTTCCAAACAATAAATTCTCCTCCTCCCTCTCCCCTCATTTCTATCTTCCATATGCTAACAAGTGTTTTCCACAATGGTAAGAGTGATGTTAAATGTTCATTTATTCATTTCATTAGTCATTTATATTTATTTCTCATTGTTTTCTGTAAGTAAAACTGTTTATTCTCTAAAAAATGTATTTTTTAAAAATATTTTTGCAACTCTGGAACATATTAATTGTATTTACATTATTCCTTAAGGGAATTATTGTTTCGGTTTTTGTGGGAGGTTCTGGAATGGATTATGTACAAAAACCGAGATTCCACTGATTAATCAACTGCATTACTGTAACTTTGCTAAAATACCATCAAATCAAAACTTCCACCTAAATTTATGAAATTTTGACATTTACTGAATACAAAAAGTACTCCAACATTCTAATTCTAAACAAAATGAACTAAATAGAAAATCAGGTATATCAAATACTATTTGACAAATTTCACTTACACATGCTCCCAAGGTTAATATGGGCTCTTTTTACAATATTTTTACTTTGCAACAGCAAACACAAATGATAAATTTTTTTATTAATTTGTATTGTTCATAGCTAACAAAGCTGAGGTCTTAACATTAGGATAAATTTTCTGGTGCCAACTGGAAACAGTTTAAAAAATATATAAAATTGTATATGCAAGGAATCTGTGGTATCTGACATCTACAGTGGACCCCCTGTATTCGCGGGCTATGCGTTCCAGATGCCCTCGCGAATAGCTAGATTCTGCAAGAGATAGTATATACCCTCCAGCTGTGAAGAGATAGGAACCCTACTGACTGGTGGTACCCCTCCACATAAGGTTGGCAGAGAAGGTTGTGCCAAGGAGGAATCTCTCTCGGCATCTGAGTTGACCTGACCATTTATCAGCGGCAAAAGACTAGTAGAGTGATACTTCTTATGCCAAATAAGAGGAGGAGAAGAAGCTTGAAAGACCTGTTGGAACAGAGAGAATTGTCCTGTCCCAGAATTCACATGCTGAAAAATCTAGTTAGCATGCCCCAAACATGGCAACTGAAACAGTCTTCATATTCTTCTTTGGTCCAAGCAAGGTCTCTATGCCTGTAGGGGTCATTAAAGATAGTTTCAGTCCTCTTAGAAAGATTATTATACTCAATAATGAGATCAATAACCTTCATGTAGGAAGAAACTTTTGACTTACCCAATCTTTTGTATCCTGCACCGAAGTCTGAAGTCCTTTAGACAAAGGAAGAGAGGGATCCTGATACCTTCCTCTGGTCACTGAAGTATTCTCAGCTGTATGGCGAATGTCATCTCTTTCCCCACGAAGAACCACATCCACAAACGAAGGAGTAGGTATGTATGTCAGCCTCTGTCTGACAAGTAACGTACGCAAACAAGAAGTCAAACGAAGTACGAGACACAATCCAGGAGAAAGATAAGCAGAAGCAAGAATCCTCTGCCTTGCATAAGACCTCCTAGGTGAAGGAGACAAGGAATGCCTTGGTTTCTTGGAATCTGGAGAAAGATGCACTCTCTCAGCACCACAGAGTCGAAACAGCACATCAGTCATGAGACACATCTGCCATGAACAGCATGGCCGTAACCCAAAACATGTCTGTGGACGTAAGCAACAGGAGAGGGATTCTTGGACCTCGCAGGCCAGCGAGACTTGAATCGAGGCATAGAGAAATGTCTATGCGGCTTCTAACCTAAATAAATCAACAACTTTAATTTCTTGACCAAAGCTCTGCCATCTTTATGTAACTTGTACAGGTTGGGGAGACAAAGAACAAATGAGAGATCTCCGAGAGGTTGAAGGGTGCTGATCATCTTCTACATGGACACAAACGCACGAGAGAGAACCACATCCATGTACTCGTAGGGGTGATTCACCTCCATGAATGGAAGACGACACCCCTATCAGGCTCCCAGAAGACAAATCGATAAAGTCCTCAATCCTCCATCACTTGACTCAAGACTGAGGAGGAGCAGATGAAGACAATGATGAGGATAAAGAAGACAACAGAGACCTGCACCACTTCCTCTTAAGGGTAATACTGTACCTCTCTTCAATAAGAGCATCAAGCTTATCCATCATGGCCTGAACGAAAACCTCCGATGGATTGGCAACTGTCGATAATGACATCATGGCAGCAGGAGGAGACAGTGACATCACCGACACTGTCGTCATGGGGAGAGACAACACTGGAAGAGATGCCATGGGGTGTGATGGTCTCTGAACCTAAATTAATGGCCACAATGCCGGCAAGGGATAAGGCAATCCAGGATGAAGTGCAGTTAGTGATAGCGCCCCGCTAGGTGGCAGTACATGCGACCCACAGTAGGCTGAGAGGAGGGAGTACTGCTAGGGGAGCCAATGGAAGAGATGTAGACATGAAATGGGAAAATAGGCCTTCCAGGGAGGATACCCCACGAAGGGCCATGCAGACATCTTGTGTGCATTGGTGCCTGAAACAAAGTAACAAGATGGCGCTGCCTCCTCCCTCCCAAAAGGGCCTCCTGCGAGAGGTGGGCAACATTAAACTTAATATCACCCTGAGCAACTCCAAATGATTCCTAAAACAAAACAATGGAAGAAAAGGAAGGGGAGAAGGCATCAATGTAAGATGAAGCAGAAGGAATAAGTTTAGAAGGGGAAGCAGAAGTGTCCACTAGAGGAGGAGAGAATACTTCTGAAGATGGGCATGCTGACTTCCGATGATGATCCTTCTTCCTGTAGAAGTTCTTTCACTGCTCAATAGGCCAGGAGCAACAGTCCAGGCATGGATTAGTTACATTACAAAAATTGGAACTACACCTACTGCAAGTGGTATGGGGGTCAGTCAAGGTGGAACTAAGAAGTGTGAACACAGGAACACTGGATGGTCTAGACACATGCGTTGACGCTCACGCAACTTCTTAGATCCGATGGAGGAATCCATAATGAAACGCCAAACACACACATATACAATTCGATATTGTTTTTAACCGGTTTCCAGCTGGCACAAAAAGATTTATCCAAAAGTTAAGACCACAGGTTTGTTCCGAATATGAACCAATACATACTCTGCAGATACTGTTTTCCAAATTCTAAATTCTGATTTTTTCCAAAGCTAGCAATATGTGATACAAAACTCTCAAGTAAGTGTTGGGCATCTAGGCAGCAGCAGCAGCAGCAGCACTATTTATCTGCCAGTTTGCCATGCTGTCACTACAGTACACAACTGATACTCTGTATGAGTGTTCAATGAAATCGATGATCTTAACCATCTTAAATGATAAAAAGTGAATATGTAATGCTGTGAAACCTTTGGCTTCTGTAAAATCAACTCTCATCATATGAGCTAAGAGCTGGCCTGATCAGTGAGATGGAGAAATTACTTGTTATACCTAATAACAATCAAACGAATGTTTATATTAAGATACTTTTGGTTTATGACAGGTTTACTTGGATATAACCCCACTAAAACTCTTTGGAGCATCTCTATATAAAAACATTGTTCTTAAGCTATAAGAATGCCAAACACAAATCTGTTACAAATTTTAGACTATTAAAAATAACTTGTCAAGAGAAAAGACTTACTTTGGTTTTCACTTTCCTTCCTGTGTCTGGGTCTTCAACCATTTTTTCAGTCTCAACCATAAAGTAATCATCCAGACTAAGTATCCTTGGCGGACTTCCTCCATTTTCTATTTCCCGATCCTTCAAGAGTGATTTTTAGATTTGCATTAGTTAAGCATATATGATACCTAATCACATTTCTACCAACATTAAAAAGTTTAACACATAAAAATCATTTCATACAGTATGCTACCATATTATGGGATTTAACAGTACAATTCCATATTAACTCTTATAATTAAATTTGGGCATTTAAATAGAGGAACTTCATTTTATGAGCTGACACTTGGTTAAAGTTCTTGGGTGCAAAAATATTTCTCATTCATCTGAGGGGTGGAAAGTGGACAATGGCCAAGACGAAAATATTAGGACCCCCACACAAATAGCAATATGCTTTGTAAGAGTGAATATCTCTCAGAAATAGATTATGCCTTACGTATTTTTTTTAAACTTTCCATCAAATCTCCTGAATAAAAATCTGAATTTATTATGGAACTAACATTATCATCTAAGTAACAAGAATAATTTCAGAATAAAATCCAGATCCTTGTAAATTACTATTATGGAAAAGGGTAAATATAAAGACACTCTTAAGCATCAAGAAAATAATCTAGCAGATTTTACATTAAACTCTGGTTTTAATATTAAACTTTTGATTCATCCATGCTCAGAAGTACAGAACTAAATATTATGGTAGCTAAATAAGTCACAAATTGTAGGAAAAAGAATACCACGAACACTCGCATCATCCGTTCTCTTTTTTTATGCAACCCTTAAAATTTTGTTCTCAAAACGATTTCATCTAATATCTCGTGTACTGTGCAAATTGGATTTAATGTATTTCAATTTTTGTAGATTACACTAAGCTTGGCTTATTATGCCTGTCTCAGTTTTGGTGCATTCATTCAATAAAACATACTACGCATTACATCTCAGTTTGCTTTTGAATTATTGAGAGACCTACAAGCATACTTTTGATAGGCTAAATGTAAATCATCATATATTCAACCAGACTTATCAAACTTAGAGCTTATTTAATAATTCACTATCATTTCTTACAATTAACAAACACTTGCTAGTATTTCATACAAAACAATAGTATAAAAAAGTTACCATATCTAGCTACCACAACATTTGGTTCTGTATTTCTGGGTATGGTTGAATCATCCATTGACTATTAAAACCAAAGTTTAATGTAAAATCTGCTAAACTATTTTCTTGATAATTACGAGTGTTACATCAACCCCTAGCTGTAACCCCTTTCATTCTAGAGACAGATGTTTGCCAATGTTAGTTACTGTAACTATCACACATCTATTATAAACTGCACTACAGTTGTCAACTTGTTAAAAACTTACTAATTCTAATTGGTGACTTTCATAAGCAAAATTTAAATAAATTCTTATTCACCCTTCACTCAATGGAGGTCTTACAAAAGCATAGCACTAAATTTAAGCTTCATGATGTGGCTAGTGCTGAAACAAATGACATGCAGACTATAAAATGTTTTACAACAGGCAAAAGCAACATGTGAAAAAAGTTGAAATCCTATCTTTATTCTAATCTAAAATTTACCAGTATTCATAAATAAAGATAAACTGCATTTTTAACCCAACTTTAAACAAAAAAAAGTTGAATTAATTTCAATTATCAACTAAAGGCAGCTGGGATGTCTGCAGTGCTCAGAAATTATTTGGCAACGATGATGTTGGAAAAATAAACCCACAAGGTTACTGAGTAAACTTGCTTACTTGTAAGTATTTACATAGCATTTTACTGAAAATTCGAGTACTTTCAGGCCCTAACTGTGGCCCTTTTTTCAAGAGATGTGCAAATGATCAAACTGGGTCAAGGGTCCAGCATACTTTTTGAACTACTTCTTGATGTGCTATCATTTATATGATAGTTGTCCTGGTTTCCATTCTAGTGAGAGTTGTTTATCCCCTCCTGTCATTCTGATATCCTGATCTGATGATGAATGGGATTATCCTTTATGGCAGGTAAGCGGTCACCATTGGTGTCTGTTGGGAAGAAAACCTAATCTCCACGTCAGAAGGGTCAATCTTAGCTTCTTTTAATATAAAATCTTGGCTTATGGGATCTTCTGAGGTATAACCTTTGTTTCCCTCTATCACTTTAATCTTTCTGATGAGTGCTCCTTTTAATACCCTCCTATGACTGATTCTATTGCTTTTGTATAAAAGTCTACTGTTTTTTAAATCCATCCTATGGTCCTTTTCCCAACAATGCCTAGCTACAGCACTCCCATCCGAGTTAAGCTGTACTGCCCTTCTGTGTTCTTGGATTCTAGTCCTTATTCCCCTCCCTGTTTCCCCACATATATTACTATAAAAAAATGAAAGAAAGTAAATATAAATTTGCCTATACCTTTGATAACACATTAAAAAACAAAGTATGTAAAAATAAATTGGAAGAATACAATAATGAAGATGATATACGGGGGGTTATACATAATTAACTGCAGCAATTGTGGAGACAAATATGTGGGGGAACCAAGGAGGGGAATAAGGCCTAGAATCCAAGAACACAGAGGGGCAATACGGGTGCTATAGCTAGGCATTGTTAGGAAAAGGACCATAGGATGGAGTATAAAAATGATATTGTTATGATACAATAAAGTTTTATACATACTTACCTGGCAGATATATACATAGCTATTGATCCGTCTTCCCGACAGAAATTCGAAATTCGCAGCACGCGCTACAGGTGGGTCAGGTGATCTACCTGCCTGCCGCTGGGTGGCAGGAATAGGAACCATTCCCGTTTACTATCAGATTTTCTCTTCCACTTGTCTCCTGAGGGGAGGTTGGGTGGGCGATTAATTGTATATATCTGCCAGGTAAGTATGCATAAAACTTTATTGTATCATAACAATATCATTTTTATACATTCAACTTACCTGTCAGATATATACATAGCTGATTCACACCATTGGAGGAGGGTAAGAGACAGCTAGTTCCTATGTGTTTAGACGAAGGGTTGACTTCCTAGCTATTGCTCGGAGTCTGCTTCGTCTCAAGAGCCTCAGCGAGGATGTGACCTATGGCTATGAGTTCTTGTAGATCTGTCAATGGGGTCTTATCCACTTACTCGACAGAATCTAATGGTCTTTTGTCAATGGGGTCTTATCCACTTACATGACAATACACCTGTGCCTAGTGGCATAATTAAGGAGCACAACACTGATCCCAATAATTTTCTCTGTAAAAGACAGCCCAGAAGATCAATGGCGATGAAACATGAAAATCAAGTCAGGAGGTACCGCAAACGTATGTTTACAATACGGCCGCGCCTGGCGCCCACCGCCTGCCTGACGAGAAATTCGTCTATCTTGTTCAGGCAAGAGTCGATCCTTTGACGAGACGGAAAAGCCTGAAAAAGAAATGAATTCAGTCTCACTCCTAAATAAACTATCTCCTGAGAAGGAGTGAGACACGACTTGTCCTTGTTGACTAACAAACCTAGGCTGTTTGTCAGCCTTAAAGTCTTTTGTAAGTCCTCCACACACTTCTGTCTGGAACTTGCCCTGAGAAGCCAATCGTCCAGATACATGGATATTCGTATCCCGTCCAGATGAAGCCACTTTGCTACTGACGACAGAACTCTGGTGAACACTTGTGGAGCTGTCGACAGGCCAAAACAGAGGGCCCTGAACTGATAAATGCGGCCCTGGAACACGAATCTCAGGAATCTTCTCGATTCCAAATGAACCGGAATATGAAAATAGGCGTCCTGAAGGTCTATGGAAACCATCCAATCTCCTGGATGAAGCGCTGCTAATACCGACTGGGTCGTTTCCATAGAAAACTTTGTCTTCAGGACAAAGACGTTCAGGGCACTGACGTCCAACACTGGTCTCCAACCCCCCATGGCCTTCTTTACCAGGAAAAGGCAATTGTAAAATCCTGGTTCCTGAGGAGAGTCCACTAACTCTATGGCCCTCTTTGCTAGTACGGCGAGAACTTCTTGATGGAGGGCGGCAAATTTTCCGGAGTTCTCCGAGTAAGCTGATAAATCCACAGGAAATTCTGTGAGAGGGGGGTGCTTGATGAACGGAATGGTGTATCCTTCCTTCAAGACCTGGACCGTCCAAGGATCCGCTCCGAGATGAAACCAGGTCTGCCAGAAAAGGTGTAATCTGGCTCCTACTGCTGTGTGGAGGACTACGGGCCTACTTCTTGATGGAAGAGGGAGTGGTTTTAGACGAGGCTCTACCTCTCCCACGAAACCTGGAGAAAGATCGAACGGAGCTCTCCCTCGAAATGGTTTAGGAGCTTCCGTGGAGGGAGCACTCCGAGAAGCAGAAAGAACCGGAGCTATCTTCCTGGGTTTCTTCAATGACTGCGATAAAAGATCCTGGGTCACTTTCTGTGTTAAAGATTGAGCGATCTCGCTCACAATCTCTTGCGGAAAAAGGTGCTTCTTGTCCAAAGGAGAGAAGAGCAAGGCAGACTTCTGGTTCGATGAGACCCCTTTCAACAAGAAGGAGCACCAAATCTGTCTCTTCTTCAACACTCCGGAGGCGAAAATGGCAGCGAGTTCCGAAGCTCCATCACAGATGCCTTTATCGATACAATCCAGTACAGAGGCAAAATCCTTCAACTGCTCCTCCGAAAGTCCAAATGACTTGACTTTCCTGGCCAGCGAAGCAATGGCCCAATCCAGGAAGCTAACAACTTCAAACACACGGAAAACACTCTTGCAAAGATGATCCAGTTCACTTGCCGAAAAGAAAATCTTAGCAGTATTAAGGGCTGATCTACGAGAAGAATCCACGAGACTAGAAAAGTCTCCCTGAGCGGAGGCAGTCACACCCAGGGGAAAAACTTCTCTGGTGTCATACCAGACACAGCTCCTTGACGAAAGTCTCGAAGGGGGAAGACAGAAAACATTTTTCCCTTGTTCCCTCTTCTCCAAAAGCCAAGCGTTAACTTTTTCTTGATAGCCTTCTTAGCCGAAATCAAGAGGACGAGACGCGTGAACGAGGACGAGGCGTCAGGCTTACTGTCCTTTTTCCACTGCGAACTAGGAGAAACTGGAACGGAAGCTCCTTTCGACGAAACTGGAGAACATTCCATCTGAAGAGGAATCCTGTTCGGCGAAGTCACACCACAATGTGCCCAAGGCAGGTGCGAGAAAGCAGGAGAAGACGTCTGAGCCTGTACTGAGACGAATCCGAGCGGCTGAGCTGGCGGCTACGTTGGCGGCTGAGCTGGCGCTCAAGCGAGAGCCTGACGTGGCGCCATAGACGGAGTCAGGAAAGGAGTCTGACCAGGTGCCTGAAGCGGCGTCTGAAGAGGAGTCACATAGAGAGTCTGAGCCTGAAGAGGCGACTGAAGAGGAGCCTGCGAAGAGGACTGCACAGTAGTCTGCGGAAGATGTAAGGCGGTCGGGAGCGCATTCGGGGACGAAAGAGACTTGCCAAAAAGCTCCAAAATACTGCCTAACTTGGCATTCATCTATTCAAACACCGAAGGTTGAGGATCCACCGACGTAAAAGGCGCGGGAGGAGTAGAAGGATGAGCCACAAACACGTCTGGAGCCGCAGGAGTTATCGTTTGAGGAGGCTCTGGGGAAGGCTCCAAAGGAGAGTGCGTGTTCGGCTCCTCCAATTCTATGAGAGAAGGGCGATAAATCGAAACTGCCGGAGAAAAGGCTTCAGGCTCCTCCCAAAAACTACAAGAAGGTTCGGCAGCCGCTACCTTCTTGGGAACCGCAGCCGGCGAAACATCGCGAGACCTTTTCAGCGGTCTAGAAGTCTTATGACACCAACCTCTATAAGAGGAAACATCTGAGCTTGAGTCGCTTGACGAAAAACACTTCCTCGCAACACCTTTCCAATGGTGAGCGACAGCATCCTGGGATACGGCTACAGGATTGCTTGAGGGGGCGACTGCTTGGGAGCAAATCCCGCTCGCCTCCCTTCGGTTTTCAGCATGCCTCCTCCCAGGATCTGGGGAGTTTGACAGGGGCCTAGACCTAGGAGAACAAACGGGCCGAACAGCCACCTCCTCCACTACACTTGCACTAAGTAACTTATCACACTTTAGTACCACTTCTTGCACTGTCTCACCTATTTTCTGCATAGTGGTGAGGAAAGAGACAAATTTCGAGTCCATATCGGCTCGTTAAACTGACACGGGATCGGGATCGGGAGATACAGAGTCGAGGGCAGGAGAAACCACTACGGGGTTAATAGGATCAGGATTAACAGAATTCAGAGGAATATCCTGGTTACTCACTGACTTAGAAGATCTCTGTAAAGCCTTTCTGATTCTATCTTTTTCTAACTTTCTCATATACTTTTCCAGTGCCTTCCACTCCTGAGATGTTAGAGACTTACATTCTTCACACGTATTCTCAAAAGAACACTCACGTCCCCTACAGCTAACACAAGTAGAATGAGGATCAAGTGAAGCTTTAAGAAGTCTAGTCTTACACCCACTACTACACACCCTATACTGAATAGAGCCGGTGTCAGACATCGTGAAAAAATCAAATTAATTCCTAAAAAGGACAACAATATCAAAACCAAAATAAGTATAGCGCTAGCAAAAAGATCAGTAAACTCAAGGTACATCACCAAAAGGAGAAAACCAAGATGATCAAATCCAAATTCCAACCAGCAGAGGAACCGTGTTATCGGTTCCGACGGCAGGAAACTTCTGATTAATTGTTGGAATGGTTCCTGGTACCCGGTAGAGGGCGGGAGTAGAGGGATCACCTCTCAAACCATTAGCGCTACCGCGAATTTCAAATTCTGCCGTGACGTCAGGAGACGACAGCTAGATGTAACCACCGGGTAAGTTATATAAGTGAAAGCATAATTTGTTCCAGTTACTAAGGTATATCTTCTAACTGGTGATTGTTATCTAGTTGGGGCGCCTGACTGGCGCTTATGACTCCTGGCGCCTGAAGCCTGTCTGGCGCCTGGCACCCACCGCCTGGCTGGCGCTATAGCGCATGGAGCCTGTTTCTGGCGCCTGGTGCCTGGCCCCAAGCTTGGTAGGTGCTAGAAGCTTAAAAGTTATATATGTATGCTTTATCACATCACCGTGATTCATATAAATCATTCGAGCAACAAATATCCTTTAATATCTAATTCGTTCTCCTCGGAATAGATATACTTTCATATAAATTTACCGATGGGGAATTTTTTAGTTGAAAATAACAATTTCATACCCCCATGGGATAGAACCCCCGTCCAGTTGTACGGGGAACGAAAACAGGATAGGACAATGACGCTACCGCAACGGCTATCGAATGATATCTTATTTTTTCAGGCTCCTTGCGGTTGATTGGATCTTTAATCTTAGAAGGCGCCTAAATAGGCACCTGGCGCTAGAATGGTAGATGAAGTTATCCGTATTAATGCCATTCTCATTCTGATTAAGTCTACTGGAAGGGACTATTGATTGTAAGGAAAACTTTCTTTCCAGTTACTCATACCCATGATGAGATTTATTTTGCATATTACGAGAATCTTTGTCGAAGTTTTTCTCTGTATTCATCGTGGGAAAGTAGGTATAATAATAAGGGAGAAACACTGTTTTAGGATGCCTTTCCAATGGCTATCCTTGGCAGTCTGGGACGCGCCTCGCGCCTGACTCATCTACAGAACCTGCCGAGGGGACGCCTGACTGGTGGGGATTCTCTGAAACCTCCTTACGGCTTTCGACATTCCTTCTCCTCTGGGCTTGGGAGCTTGAAAGAGGTCTAGGCCTGGGAGCGAGACAGAGCCGATCAGACGCACCCTCCATTGCAATGGGGAACACTGTAATCACTTCTTACCTTTTAATAGCTCACATTTTGAGCTACATCCCTTGTCTTCAAATTACAATTATGAATTTGAAGTTTCTGTGAAGTAAGAAGGTGATGAGGATGCAACACTACTAACACTGTTAATACTCTAACTGCTCGTTAGTACGAGTAGCCCAAAACAAAAAACTTCTAAAGGAAGCGTATCTAGTTACATGCTTTTGACAAAGTAGACCATAATATATTAGCGAAGAAAATTAGAAAACACAATATCGTGGATAAAGTAGGAAGATGGTTAAAAGAATTTTTACACAACAGAAAACAGATAGTTATTGCAAACGACGAGAAATCGGATGAAGCCAAGGTAATATCCGGTGGCCACAAGGTACGGTGTTAGCTGCAATACTGTTTGTTATTATGATTGAAGACATAGACAGTAATGTTAAGGATTCGGTAGTGAGTAGTTTCGCAGATGACACAAGAATAAGTAGAGAAATTACTTGTGATGAAGATAGGAACGCTCTACAAAGAGACCTTAACAAAGTATATGATTGGGCAGAGGTAAATAGGATGGTATTTAACTCTGATAAATTTGAATCAATAAATTATGGAGACAGAGAAAGAAAGCTATATGCATATAGGGGACCTAATAATGAGACAATCACAAATAAGGAAGCAGTTAAAGACCTTGGTGTGATGATGAATAGGAACATGTTATGCAATGATCAAATAGCAATTCTGTTGGCAAAATGTAAAGCAAAAATGGGAATGTTGTTACAGCACTTCAAAACAAGAAAAGCTGAACACATGATTATGCTTTATAAAACATATGTTCGTAGTCCACTTGAATATTGCAATATGATATGGTACCCACACTATCAAAAGGATATTGCACAAATAGAGAATGTACAAAGGTCCTTTACAGCTAGAATAGAAGTTAAAGACCTTGACTACTGGGAAAGACTACAATCCTTAAAATTATATAGTCTAGAAAGGAGAAGAGAACGCTACATGATAATTCAGGCATGGAAACAGATAGAAGGAATAGCAGAAAACACCATGGAACTAAAAATATCAGAAAGAGCAAGCAGAGGTAGATTAATAGTGCCCAAAACTATACCAGGAAAAATAAGGAAAGCACACAGGACATTAATCCACTACGCACCAGCATCGATAATGCAGCGTCTATTCAATGCGTTGCCAGCTCATCTGAGGAATATAACAGGAGTGAGCGTAGATGTGTTTAAGAATAAGCTCGACAAATATCTAAACTGCATCCCAGACCATCCAAGATTGGAAGATGCAAAATATACCGGAAGATGTACTAGCAACTCTCTGGTAGACATTAGAGGTGCCTCACACTGAGGGACCTGGGGCAACCCGAACGAACTGTAAGGTCTGTAAGGTCTGTAAGGTCTCCCTAAAGTAGGAAGTCAGTCTATTTCCTCAATCGATTGTAATACTTATTACACGTATCAATGAATAAATATTAATATTTCCCTTTCTTGCAAACTATGTGAGTGTCTACCGACAATTTCGGTAGTTACACGATACATATTCTTCAAAATTTTTCGAAGCCAAATTCATTAAAATGTTAATAAAAGATAATAAAAGCGTATGCCGAGCCAAAGACCCAGTACTTCCCTGTAAAAGACAGCCCAGAAGATCGATGGCGATGAAACACGAAAATCAAGTCAGGAGGTACCGCAAACGTATGTTTACAATACGGCCGACAGAGAAAATCTGATAGAAAACGGGAATGGTTCCTATTCCTGCCACCCAGCGGCAGGCAGGTAGATCACCTGACCCACCTGTAGCGCGTGCCGCGAATTTCGAATTTCTGTCGGGAAGACGGAGTCTATAGCTATGTATATATCTGACAGGTAAGTTGAATGTATAAAAACAGTAAGTTTATATACAAATGCAATAAAATCAGTCATAGGAGGGTAGTGGAAGAAGCACTCATCAGAGAGTATAAAGTGATAGAGGGAAACAAAGGTTTTACCTCAGAAGATCCCATAAGCAGAACTTTAATATTAAAAGAAACAAGGATTGACCCTTCTGACCTGGAGATTAGGTTTTCTGCCCAACAGCCCAATGGTGACCACTTAACTACCACAAGGGATAATCCCATTGACCATCAGATTAGGATATCAGAATGATAGGAGGGGATTGACAACTCTCAAGAGAATGGAAACCAGGACAACCATCACATATGACAGCAAAACAAGTAGTAGTTCCAGAAGACTGCTGGGCCTTGACCTAGTTTGATCACTTTCACATCTTTTGAAAAAGGGTCACAGTCAGGGCCTGAAAGTACACGAGTTTTAAGTAAAATACTTTGTAAATACAGGCAGCCCGTGGTTACCGTCGCTATCGGTTAGAGGTGTCTTGGTTTTACGGCGTTTGTTAAATATATTCATAACTAGGTTTTACACTCCGTAGGGTTTATAGCACCATTGTCTGGTTATCGGTGACTTAGGCTAAGCGCCGAGACACCTCATAAACTACAAACATAACAAATATGCATCTTTTCCTCTGCTCTTTTAAAAAGTTATCCTTTACTTTACCCAATAATACTCTATGTAGTCTTGTATTATTATTTTTGTTATAAAATACAATCAAACCAATCATGTTTTTCTTTGGAAAAATCAAATGAGGGCGGAGGTAAGAATATTTTGACGTATTTAACTCAATTCAGTGATCTTCTTGCTTCTATTTAACGTAAATTAATCTCCAGAAACTCTATTCATATGTGGAAAGGTTATTTTTCGTTTTAAGAAAGGCTATTTTTCATTATAAGAAGCCTTTTAAAGTTGAAATTTGACTTAAATACGTAGACTGGACTTGGTTCTTTTTTTCGTTAATAGATGGCGCTGTTGTCTGGTTATCGGTATTTTGCCTAAGAGCTGAGAGACAACTAAAAAATAAAAAAATAATGAATACGCATCTCTTCCTTGGCTCTTTTTAAAAAGTCATGCTTTACTTCACTGTATCCGATAATACTGTATATATTGTCTCACATCAATACGTATAGTATTATAAAATAAAAAGCAATCTATGTTTTGGCTTGGAAAAATCAGCTGAGGGCAGAGGCAGGGTTTGCTGTACTTAACTCCATTCAGAGCGATTTTCTTGCTTCTATTTAGTGTAAATAGGTTATTTTTTGTCATATGAAATGCTTTTAAGTTGAAATATGACTTAAGTATGTACGTTTTGTTGTGAACTCAATTGATATTTTTTTCGTTAATAGATGGTGTCAGGAGGACGTTATTTTGTGCAAGAAAAATGATTACGTTCGTTATTTTCATCCTATTTCATGATAATATGAGATTTATGTATTTATCTGTTATCGGCATGAAAACAACAGTAAAATGTGTTCTTTCATGGCCACTTTTTTATTAAAATACTTTTTTCTCCACTATTATTTGCTGTACAGTTCCATCCATGTTGCTGATGCATGCTAATTTAAAGTCATTAGCAGAGTGAACAATTTGTTTTCTCAGCTTAGGCTACAACTGCAGCTTGAATTTAGTAGTATGTACTATATTTCCTTGCCAGTACTATTTTCTCCATACCAAAAAATGGTATAATTAAAAAATATTTAAGTCCTGTTGTATTTAGTTAACGTCATGTGTAACATATACAGTAATTTTTATTATCATACGATGGCTGAAATCCAAGCAAAACGTTATCAGATATGGTTCAGCTGTTGTCGCAAAACAACTGTTATTGTTCAGTTGCTTATGGCTGCAGTATTTGAGCAATGATTCTAACGTTACTAATGATACTTTTATCATTCTCATTTGCTTTTTTAGCTGATTTAACTAGATGATAAAAAAAAAAAGAAGATGAAGGCAACATTAGCAGTCTGTTAAAGGTCGGTCTCTCTCTCTCTCTCTCTCTCTCTCTCTCTCTCTCTCTCTCTCTCTCTCTCTCTCTCTCTCTCTCTCTCTCTCTCTCTCTCTCTCTCATACTAGTCCAAGATTTACAAGTAAGTTCATTGAATCTGACATTAAAAAATATTACTACCACCAGGCAGAACACAGTAAATGATTAGGCAAATGAAATTCTATATTTTCATTAGGGTTATTACATATTAGGGCAAAATATCTGGCTGTAACACTAAGGCATTGAAAGGTGGATTGTGATGCCCGTAGACTTTTAGATTTCGGTTGGAGGCAAATTTCGCTTAGCGTCAGGCCCCCAGGGACGGAGCCCCTGCCGTTAACTGCGGGCTGCCTGTACTTACAAGTAAACAAGTTATATTCAGTATCCTTGTGGATTTGTTTTTCCATCTTCAGAAGAAAACTATATGTAGTTTTAGTTCAGTTAATGATGATGCTGATAAAACTCAAATGGCAGAAAATTTTGAGAATGTAAACATTAGCACAAAGTCAATGGTGCACGATTGAATTGTTCATATTGTTAATAAATGCTGCATACAACGTAAATACAGTGGTAACTTGACCTACAAGTAAATTACTGTGCGAGTCGTCACTCGGTTGAATATTTGCTGTTACACAAGAAAAAATTGAGGTACATATCAGCTCAAAATGCCACTAAGTAGATGGCATAGTCATGAAAATTAAGATAAACATAGAAGATAAAGTAAATATGTATCTTTTTCATGAGTTTTAAAAATTTATAGATTACTTCACTGTATCCAATAATATAGTATGTAATCTCATATTATTGTATTATAAAATACTAACATACCGGTCAATGTTTTGGTTTGGAAATCAGCTGATAGCAAATACAAGTTTATTTTGCCATGTTCAACTTAATTCCGAGCTAATTTTCTTGCTTCTAGTTAGCATAAACGAATATCTAGATATATTGACTTATATGAGACTAGGTTGTTTTTCATTATACGACGTGTTTTAAAGTTAAAATATGACCTGAATATATCTCGTTGTGATTGTGAACTAAATTTTTTTTTTTTTCGTTAACAGATTGCCTTAGCAGCATGTTTATTGAGTAAAACAATTAAGTGATTCGTTTCCTATTTTCACTTTCTTTCTTCGTAACATGAGCTTTACATTATTCATCTTTTACCAGTGTGAAAATAACAGTAAAATGTGTTCTTTCAAGCCCAGTAGTTTTGATTATAAAATTATTTTCTCTCAATTTTATCGACGGTTGCGTTTGATGACAAGTTTACGGGCGTTTTATCCTTGCTGCCAATGCAAGTTAATAATCAGTAACAGCTTGAACAGTTTTCTCAGCTTCAGCTACAACTTAGTTTAAACTTAACAGTATATTTCCTTGTTGATCTTTGATCTACAGTGGATAAGTTATTACATAAAAATATTTCAGTCCTATTCTTCATAACGTCATTTGTAACGTAACTACGGTAATTGTTTACTATCATATGATGGTTGAAATACATGGCAAACAGATGTTGTGATACAATTCGGTTGTACTTAGCAAAAAAAAAAAGCTGTTTCTCATTCATTTGTTAATGACTGTACACTTTTATGATAGGGGTATAATGCTAAAACAATACTTTCATCATTCTCTTTTGCTGTTTTTGAACTTATTTAACTAGAAGATGGGATAAAGTTAGGCTATTGTAATTTGGTCTCTCACTCCCGTAGGCTATTATAAAATAGGATTATCATAAGACGAATTATCGTAACTTGAACACTACATTTACACTGTATAAACTTTATTACAAGCTCGGCCATGAAACGAATTAAACTCATAGGTCAAAGTACCACTATATATACAATTAGAAAAACAAAAATTTTGCAAATAGCCTAATCATGGAAAAGTTCACAAAATCATTCTGTACCTTGAGTATGATGTAATCCCTAAAATCAGATTAAAAATTATGATTAAAAGCTCATATAATATATAAATACAGTACGTCCAGGAATGTAAAGCCATCAAATAATATGCTTCTGAATTATAGCAATTACTTTTTATAATCTGAAGACTAATATCATGATCTGTGATAATTTTCTAATATTCTACAGACAACAGATATTCGAGTCTGGCATTATCTAGAAACTTTTGTGCCAAACAGAGATGTTTAGGTATTAGTCTACTACAGATAACCAAAACCCCTGGGCTATCCAATCTTGACCATTGGGGTATATTAGATGTATGGTGATTTCTGGAGAAATATTTCAGAGAGAGAGAGAGAGAGAGAGAGAGAGAGAGAGAGTGTCTTACAGGGCAAGAAATAGCATTGTGAGACATTACTTGTTAGTTTCAAATGACGTTGGTACTTCAAATACCAAATGTGATATCTAGCTGATACTGCAAGTCCACTGTAGAATGCATGCACATGCACACACACAAACATGCAGAGAGAGAGAGAGAGAGAGAGAGAGAGAGAGAGAGAGAGAGAGAGAGAGAGAGAGAGAGAGAGAGAGAGAGAGAGAGAGAGAGAGACGAGATGGGAGAGAGAAGAAGAGAGAGAGAGAGAGAGAGAGAGAGATTGCAAGCAGAATAAAAAAAAGTTACCTTTATCATTTTTGCTACAGTAGTTTTTCCTGATCCAGGAGGTCCTCTCAGAATGATCACCATTTTTGGAGGTCGCATAAATCTTCCAGGAACAGATATTAGATCGTCTATAGTAACCGTTTCACCAATAACTTCAGGCTCTTTCTCTTCAATCTTTGGAGAAGGTGGAGGTGGTGGCCTTAAACCAGTTTTGGGTGTTATTGATCTAAAAAAGTAAATTGTAACAAAGTCATAACTACCAAACATATATTAGTAATAAACTGTATTTAGATTACAAAATTTTTTTACCAGGGAATAACCAATCTAGGGATTAATTTCCCTGTAAGTAAGGTGATTCTTCTTCACTGATTGAAACAAAATTAAATTTTTCTAAATGAAATTATCGCTTGGACAAAAGAAAGGATGGTTTTTCAGCCAACAAATGATTAAGCGAGCATGGTGAGTGCTACATGGATAGTGTAGAATGAGTTTAAAATAAACATTGACTATGATCACTGCAAGGCAAATATAATTAAAATGAGAGTTAACTACTAATCAGAAATTGTACATATTAAAAACTTAAACTTATGGACTATATACTAAAGGTCTCATTATATGTATCCCAAACAACATGCAAATGGAATGAAATACTACATATATGCCAAGGCTGGAAACTAATATCCTTAAATTTATCACGGTATTATCAACAAAATGAATATTTTCCATCATCCCTGCCATTATCTTAGGGTATAAACCCACTAAGTTACTTTGTATTGAAGTTGGGTTATTCAAGAACTTTTTGTGATATGATAATCATGACATGATACCATTGTATCTTGATGTTCTTCCAATAAAGTAGTTATTACTAAAATGAATATAAAACACAATACACTTGCTTATAACAATAATGTCTATAGAAATTAGTTCTTTTAGTTATGTATATATATATATATATGTATATATATATGTATTATGTGTATATATATTATAGATATATATATATATATATATATATATATATCTATATATATTATATATATATATAGTATTTATATAGTATATATATATATATTATATAGATAACATAATAATATACATATACAATTACATATACATATATATATATATATATATAGATATAATATATAGTAATATATATATATATATATATTATATAATATATATATTATTATGAAATATTGAGAATTTTTCTTGGCAAAAATAAGTGAGGTAAAATAGTACATTTTCAGCAATAACTAGGGCTTTTCATTACATAGCAGTGAGAGAGAGGAGAGAGGAGAGAGAGAGAGTAGAGGAAGAGAGAGAGAGAAGAGAGAGAGAGAGACGACGAGAGAGAGAGAGAGAGAGAGAGAGAGATGAGAGAGAGATTCTTTTTAGGCATCTACAACTAAGGCATGCATTTTTCTTATTTCTTCACATTTTCTTTTTGCTTGAAATGTGACATTTTTTAAAAATAGATACATATTTATTGCCTAGCTGTTTCTACCTATTTCTTAATTGTCTCCATACTCGAATTTTGCAGCTAACATTGCAGTAATAAATTTAAGAATCTGACTTTTAAGTATGCCTTCATACATTCTATCAAAATTTGTTCTACTAATAAGATAGTACTTCTACATTAAATAATCTAGCAAAATATGCCACATCTCTGAAATTTACTACACATTCACATGATGGAAGGGGCTTATAAATATATTGACAAATTTTTGTTTATACTTTTCAAAGAAACTTTTCAAGAGGTCATGACATAAATCTTATAAGGATGATCAAGTAAACAGAATCACCTACCTAGATGGAGATCGTGAACATAACGGTGACCTGTCTCTTCCTTCTACCATTGGTGGGGGAGGGTAACTGCCTGGTCTTGCACCAAATGGTGAGCCACGCATTTCATTTGGTCCCCTATTATCCTCCCTGGTTTGTCGTAACCCTCTTTCTCTCATTATTTCTGCACGCATCATCTCCTGTCCCTTAGAAACATTGTAAACTCTGAATAACACAAAAAAGTTATGTTGAAAAAAATTTCTTTTATCTAAGAAATCCACTTTCTTAGACATTGTATTTAAATAACGCTATGCGCAAAACGGTTAATGGTAACAAGTTACTTTTTTTTCGTTGTAATGTACACTAAATTGCGATCATGTTTTGGTATATAACACATTGTAATAAAACGATAAAAGCAAAAGCAACACGAGAAAATATTATCACAAAATAATGCATGAATTCGTAATGCGCGGACGTAAACAAATATTTTTTTCAAAAATTCACCATAAATCTAAATATTGTCCTAGAGACTTCCAATTTCTTTCAAAATTAAGACAAATGATTGAATATTACTATACTGTAAGAGTATTAGCTTACAATTGCAGTTTTTGACCATATCTGACGAGTTAAAGTTGACCGGATGTAGAATTTTATATATATTTTTTTATATGCAATTATTTCAAAAATTAGAAAAGCTACAACCTTCAAATATTTTTCATTTTATTCTACAAGAAATTGCACACATTTTCATATATAAAACTCTATGAAATGCCTATATGAAAACTGAGCAAATATTCCGAGAATGGGACGTACACATTTCGGAGATTTGTGTTTCGGAGAATCCAAAGAAGCGCAGAGGGAAGGAAAGTTTTTCTTTTAAAATTCACCATAAATCTAAATATTGTGCTAGAGACTTCGAATTTGTTTCAAGATGAAGATAAATGACAGAATATTACTAGACTGTAAGAGTTTTAGCTTACAATTGCGTTTTTCGACCATTTCGGTAGTCAAAGTTGACCGAACGTGGTTTTTTTTCTATTTATCGTGATTTATATGTAAATATTTAAAAAATGAGAAAGCTACAACCTTCAATTATTTATTGTTGTATTCAACATGAAATTGTGCACGTTTTCATATATAAAACTTTATGTAACGGCTAATTTAAAATGGTACAAACATTACCACAATCGCACGTATGATATTTTCGTTAAGAGTTAACGCGTGGACCTAAAGAAAATTTTATTTTTTTCATAAATTCACCATAAATCGAAATATTGTGCTAGACTTTTCCAATTTGTTGCAAAATGAAGGTAAATGATTGAATATTACTAGAAATATAAGAGTTTTAGCTTACAATTGCGTTTTTCGACCATATCGGTAGAGTCAAAGTTGACCAAAGGTTGAAAATTTGTCACATTTTTTATATGAAAATATTTCAAAACTGATAAAAGCTACAACCATAGGTTGTTTTTCGTTGTATTGTGCATGAAATTGCGCACATTTCCATATATAAAACTTTATGTAATGGCTAATTATAAAATGGTGCAAACATTACCACAATCGCATGTATGATTTTTTTGGAAGAGTTACCGCGCGGACGTAAGGAAAAAGTTTTTTCATAAATTCACCATAAATCGAAATATTGTGCTAGAGACTTCCAATTTGTTGCAAAATGAAGGTAAATGATTGAATATTACTAAAATATAAGAGTTTTATCTTACAATTGCGTTTTTCGACCATTTCGGCAGAGTCAAATTTGACTGAAGGTTGAAATTTTGGCACATCGTTATTTATATGAAAATATCTCAAAACTGATAAAAGCTACAATCATGAATATTTTTTAGTTGTATTCTACATAAAAATGCGCACATTTTTATATAATACTCTATGTAACAGCTAATTTTAAAATGGTACAAAAATTATGTCAAAGTGACGAAATAATTTCCGAGATGTGTCACCGATACATTTTTAGTGCGGCAAGAAAGAAACTCGTGCTTGCGTGCCTGCGTAACGATTGTAAACAAAACAACACCTTGATCCGTGAACTCCCAGCATCCCCCAAGGCGCGTGATTCAAGAGTTTTCGGCTGGTAGGCCTATAAGTATTTTTCCGCAAATTTTTAAAAAAACTTTTATATGTCGACGTAAAATACGTCCAGTCGGCACCCGAGAGACACAAAATGTCGACGTAAAATACGTCCACTCGGCGTTTAAGGGTTAAAAGGAAAACAATAATTTTTTGAGACACCAGGGTTTTCTTAAAATTAATCATGTCTACAAAAATACAAGTATGGGTGCCAAACATGGAAGGAAATGCTACAAGAAATAAAAAAAATATTTTCTGGGGGTAAAGGAACAACATTTTTAAAATATAAACAAAGAAAATTTGTTAAAAATTGCATACAATACAAAAAATTGTATTTTTGCTCCCATTTCAAGTTATATAGATCAAATGCATTGTTGATCAAAAAGTAAAGATATCACATCCACTGATTAGTTGAAAATTATAATTTTTTATCCTCTTCCCAATACTCCACTTAGTATGTACTGAAACTGACACATACATTAAAGCACATTTGAATATACTTTTATAAAAGATTAATTGCATTTTTGTTTCTCTTTCTGACAGCCTATCTGATTTTGAAATTGGCTCAAATATCCACACACACAAAACCAACACTTGCAAAACATATGACAAAAATGGATACATATTTACCACTTTAACAAGCTACCAGAGAAGTAATTTCAGTAGACAGCCACAGCACATTTTACTTGTATTATTTGTCACACATACATACAATGTGTTTGACTGTAATTAAATACCTTGCAAAATCAAATTTTGCCACAAGACTTTAGAAGCAGGAATTTTTCCAAGTCTCAATAATTTAAAAGTAATTCAAGATAATTCATGGCATTCCCACACCTTAAAACACTGAACAATCGTTTTTTGTTAAATGTATACTAAACTTACTTGTCAAATCAAATCTGAGTGTATGGTTTATATGAACAATGGTTTGCAAATTGTAAAAACAAAGTTATGAAAGCCATCTACTTTCTCTGCTAATAATTTAAGTTATGGAAAAAATGGTCTTATATATAGTACTGAACACTTGAATCAATAAGATTGTTCAAAAATAAAAACAGCAACTGTCATTTATACTTAGAAAGCATTCAATAACAAAATTTCTCCTTTAATAAAAATTTAACCTTTCTGCAACAATACAAAAGCAAACAAGACAAAAAAAAAATTCTAAATTACTCATAAAAGCAATCTTAAAAAACCTCACAACCAAGGTTTTCAGTTTAAAAAAAAACAAGCTAAGAAAGTGCAATGGTGCATCAAAATTACACCAAAAAAGCTACTGTAAATTAAAAACAATGTCAAACTTGAATATAAAAATTACCTCTCTTTCAAGATCCATGTCAACATTATACAAGGACCCTCGATCTGGAAAGAAAAATGATATTTAACCAACTATTTTCCAATGGCATAAACAATTAAAATACATAAACCCCTCTTAATACTGATTCAATAAGAAAACTCTATAATGAGACAAATTTAAAAGTAATTTGTATTTTCCAAGGTATACAAACTGTAGATTTTCATATGTTGGGAATTTCCTTTGCAGGTGGCTGTGACTGACAAAGAAAACAAAAGAATAATGCAGGTAGGCCTGGGACATGATGACCACCTTCTCTCGGTCTACCTACAACATTTAAGGCTCTGGCCTGACTAGTCTATGTTCTCAAAGGTTGATTAGCTTCAAAGTGGGATGGCAGAGGTGGGTTTGTTCCTATATGAAATCTGGTTTGAAAACCTAAGAAAAAAATTTTTAATTTGTAAGAATAATGTTTCTTGGTTCCTTGTTTCTTTTAATTATATTTTACAATGTTCCTTTCTTCTCTTTGGGTAAATCTTTTTGTTACCCGGTAATAAATTATGTATTGTATATTTTATAAATGTCATTTGCTCTTGAAATGTAACCCAGCATAATGTTTATGTTGTTGTGATGGTAAATCCTTTCATGTGTTAAATACCTGATGACTCTTTTGGAACTCTTTGCTGGTTTTCTTATTCGCTCACAATAACAGGAAGTCTTGAAAGAACAGGTGCCAGCAGAGGTGAGCAGTTCAAAGAAGGCTTTCTTATCTGGCAAACATCAATCTGAATTGACTATTTTATTGCAGTCTTACCGAACAATTATACAGCTGTAGGTTCCCTATGAATGGCAGACAGTAGATTCAAAACTTCCGCAGCCATCGCTGATGTAGGTGACATCATCTCCCTCCACTTGAGGGAGCTACAGGTACAACTGCCCAGGTAACATCAATTCGTTCTCTGCTGGCTTCTGGTGAACATCAGTGGTCGGTGCAGACATTTTCTTCATTTGTTGAGAAGTATATCTTACCAATATCGGTGAAGCTAGTTAGCTGAATTTCTTTTCTGCAATTTTATGGCTTTACCATCATGTCGGACTCTAGTCCTTCAGGAGTTAAGTTTTGCGCTGGAGGGAGCAAAACTAGGTTAGCTAAATCAATATATGATTTGCACACTAAGTATTAAATGTAGGGGTTGTGAGTGCTCTACAGAGTCTACTTGTGATGAATGCAAGGATTGGAGCAAACAACAGTGGCAAGTTTTTGCTTCTCACTAGGGGAAGGTAATTAAGGATAGGAAGAGGAAGGCGGCTCTCAGAGCTGAAAGTAAGACTAGTATAGCTTCTTCTGCTTCCTCTATCGAAACACCTGTTCCTATTCCTTCTTCTTCTCCTCTTATTATGTCTCCGATCTTGAGTCCTCCTACTCCTGTACCTGTAACTCCCTTGCCAACTTTCCGTGGAGTTTCTCCCGACACCATTGCCAGCCTCGAGTCTAAATTTGAAAAGAAATTTGATGTATTAGCTAATACTGTTATCCACTTAGGTTTATCTGTAAAATCTTTCTTGGAAAATACTTCTAGTGAAGTGACAAGTGTCAGTGCAGTGCAATCTGAGAGGGTGACTGTTTGTCCCAATAGTTCTCCTAGATGAAGGTCCCTGTCCCGCTCCCCCGCCTCAGGGAGAAGACATACCAGAGGTCCAAGGGAGACTGTCGGGGTTTGCCCACAGACAGTCGCTTCCTCCATCGATCCTGTGGTGCGACAGCAGGATTTGACTAAACACCACTGGAAAGGTGTGTCGTTCAGTAATCAGTTATAAACAGAGTCAAGCAATTCGTTGCCAGTTAGATGTCGTAAGTTGCGTGATTCTTCAGCCTCACGTCCGTTGAAGAGACGTTCGACTGAAGAGGTGTTCTCTCCACCTCCTGTGAAGAGGAATAGAGAAGTAGACAACCCTCGCCCGTTGTCTAGCGTAGCTACATGGACTTCGCCTCGGATTCTCACGACAGCGACAGCCGCCTTCAACTCGATTGTGGAACGACCGATTCTGAGTCTGCAGAGATCTTCGACTAATCAAGCTGTCAAAAGTTTACCTTCGACTTCGCATGCGACAGATAATTCGACTGGCGCGAGACCTCCGGTGTCAATCATGTCGAAGTCCACAACCCCAGTTGCTACGACTTCAACTCAAGTAGACGAGAATTTAGTTCCTCTTCGTTGACAATTGCAGGAGCTGAAGAACTGGATGAAAGAAGGCAAACAATGTCCGAAGAACAATGAGTTGAATCAAGAACCCTCTCTGTCGCCTATCTCTTCGGATGACAAAGAGGACTTAGAAACGGACTCTATTCCTCTCTTGTGCTATTCTAAGCTTTTACGCTACCTTCTAGACATGTACCCGGATTACTTCGTAGCAGCCGCTCCCAGGTCGCCTGCTTCTATCTTCCTGATGAGAAGGAAGAATTTCAATCCTCTTCTCCCAAAGCTTCTACTTTCTAAGACGGCTAAACAATCGCTTCATGATATAGAAGACTGGTTGAAGTTCAAGAGAGAGCTCGGGAAAGCAACTTTCGCCTATCCTCTGTCGAAACTCATTAACCCTCTTACGCCGAAGCGGTATAAAAAAAATGGTCTCCCGTGTGCCAAAGGTGTTTCAGAGTGAGTGCGGAAGCGGAAAAAATTTTTTCTTCAAAAAATCATTTATATCTGGGGGAAAAAAAAAAATCATCCAGATGGGGGCTGCTCTTTGTATCACTTTCAATGATATTTTATCATGGCCAGGGGTCGATGGATGATATGAATCTAGAGCATTGTTTAATTCATCCACATTAAATGCATAATTATATTCTAGATCTTCAATAGTTTCAAAATTGAGTATAGTATTTTCCCCTTGTGTTCTTATATTTCAAAAATGTTCATTTAGATTGGAGCAGGCACTTACGTTTTCAAAGTGTTTCCCTATTGAGATTTCATATGGGTCATGATATAGTTTCCCATTTTAGTTTATTGCATTTCTTAGGTTTCATATATTTTCCATTAATTTTTCTTATTTTTTGCCATATATCTTTCGTAGATGTATTTTTGACAAGCTTGATACATAATTTTTCCATGATGATATTTTCTAAGATATTACAAGTTTTTGGAATTTGGCATTATATCTATTATATAATGGTTTAATACAATTGATTGTTATATGTTATGTTGATTACTACTACCTTGTTTAGAATATTTGTATGGTTGGGCAATTTGTTAAGGGCTTTGAGCCGTGTCTTAAGTCTGCTAAGATTTCGACTTAACGTGTTTGGTTTTACTTAAACTTGGTAAGGTTGAAGTCCACCATGGGACAGGGGATTTCATTTGGGTGTGGCCTTGTTTTAGGTATGCTTTTACCAGCAGCATTTATTTTGAAATCTGTGAAGAATTCATATGTTGTATTGTGGTTTTAATTATGCAGAAATGGTAGTATATTTCTGGTATGTTGATTGTCAATGTCCCAATCTGCTTTTTGGATAGTATATTTTACAGGTGGCAATATTAAATTATTTAAGTAATTAAGGACTATGAGGAAGTGGTCACTGGTATACGAGTCATCCAGGACATTCCACTCAAGTCTTTCAGAAAGTAAGTAGACTGAGCACAGCGAGATATCTACTGAAGAAAATGTTAAGTGGATAGAAGTAGGCTGGCACATCACTTTCATTTAGGTAGCACAGGTCATGCTCCAATACGTATTTCTCAATGTTTGTTCCTGGTGCGTCAGCAGGGTAATTGTTATCCCAAAAGGGATTATGAGCATTAAAATCTCCTACTATAAGTAAGGGTTTATGAAGATTAATGCTGGTAGATCACTGAAACTCTAATTAAAACTTGATTGGTTGTATAAATTACACATCGTGATCATATTTTTATCCTGCATATATAATTTGACAGCCGTTATATGATTATGATGGTATGTGTACAAATTAATAAGCAATACTATTATGAACATACATTGCTGTGCCTAGTTTTCCACTGTCAGTTGGTGAATAACAAGCAATTTTGTACTGTCGAATGTTTGTAGGGTTAGATCCTGTGTTGTAGGCATATACATATTGGGTTATGGTCTCATAGGATTCTTTGTAATTCAATGTTCCATTGAATAAATTTAGATTCCATTATTTAGAGGAATTTGTGTTAAATTCTGTCTTTTGATTGCTAATTTCACTTTGCCTCAAAGTTTATATGCATTTGAATTGATCTGTGGTTTTTTAATTGTTGTATTTGTATGTTGGTTATTAGATTCAGCAATTGTATGTTTTTCATAATTAAATATTAATAAGTCTGTTTTTGAGTTATAATTCCCTTTTTGTATTTTAAGGATTTAGAACATAATTCATTCTCATGTTGGGTGTGTTAAAGGGCATTCCCTTAATTTAATAAAATTGTCTATACATTTTTGTATTGTGTCCTCTGTCTTGGTGGCTAGTTGGTTTTAAATACCTGTGAAGCACTCATTACAACCACAAGACAAAGTATGTTTAGTGTTGTTAGCTATTGGTTCAGAAGTATTTGATCAAATTCTATTGGTCCTTTTCTGTAGTGATAAGGAGTGCTGGTTTGAGGGGTTATTTGCTTTCTTGTTATTAGCAGAGTATTTGGGTTTTGTGGATGGTTGGGGTGTGAAAGCTGTATTTTAGTTTGGTTTAATGGTATGATTTTCATTAGTATTATATATGGGAATGCTATAATTAGTATTGTCCTTTGGGAATTGTAATGAGTGATTAACTGATTCTTTACTGTCCAAATGTTGGTTGTATGATTGGGACTGAGCATAACTATTTATGTCCACTTGTGATGAGGTTAACACAATGTCTTTTTTAAAATGTTCTTCTGCTGTAGCTGGTGCTTCTTTACATTGACTGTAATTATCAATATTCGATTATTTTTCCCTTTGGTGGCGTTCGTTCCAGTATTCTTTTCTTGTCAGTTCGGTTATTACTGTTATTATTTGATTCCACTTCCATTGGCAATACTTTTTCATGGATATTTGAATCTGTAATGTTAGTAGTGGTATTGGTGGGTATAATATTATGCTCATTTTGGGTTTTAGCATTATTACCATGAGAATTTGTTTCTATGTTTATATTGTTTGTTACTGTGCTGATTGATGTCTTGATTTTTAGTAACATTTGAAGAAGTGGGGTTTTTGGATGGATTATTTACTCCTCTTACTTTTAGCTCAAGTCTGGCTTCCATGACTGACATTCCTGTCCTATTTATTAACAACTGAAGTTGTGTGTTGTATTGGTAAAATTAGTATTCTTTAGATTTCGCGTGATGGGCTAGCCCACAATTAATACATTTTGGGTGGTTACAGGTCCAATTAGTGGTATGGTTATCAGATGCGCAGACTGCACATATAGCCTTATTACGGCATTTTTTGTATGTGTCTATACCTTGAGCACTGTGTACATTGTAGTAGTTTTAGAATAAAAAAGAACTTCTCTATTTTGCCCAAGAATTTTGATTTAAAATGGGAGGTCTTGGCCTGTGAATTTTATTTTGGCAATGTTGATATTTTCATTCTTGTCTTTCTTACTTGGAATTGAGTATACTTCTGGATCATGAATATTGTTATATATAACTTGGAATTGAGTATACTTCTGGATCATGAATATTGTTATATATAAATTTTAAGGAGTCTAGTATTAGTTGTTTTGAAGAAAGTTCTTGTTCGTGGTTGGTTAGGACGACTGTACCCTGTACATAATTCAATGTTTCGTGGCTTGTAATTGTTACTTTTATATTATTTATTTCTGTTATACTTAAAAAGGTAGTGGACTGCTTTTTGTTGGTTACTTGGATTAGCCATTCATTGTCTTTGATGTGTCTACAATCCATGTCCTGTGTTGGATATATGTTGAATAATTTGTTTTCTAGTATCACTGCTGAGATTTTGTTGTCAGTTTTGAGCACTAGAAATCTTGCCCAGTTACCGGGTCCAGAGAGGTCATCAAAATGTACCAATGTGGGATTAATCAGTAATTTCAGTTTCTTTTTGGTCCTTGTTTTACATACATTGCGTATCTATTAGGAAAGTTATATTTTTCTGTATTGATGGGAAGATTACTTGTCTCTAATTCAGAATTATTGCTCATTATATATGGTTCCATTGTTATGATACTGGAGTTTACCAATTGATTTTTGTTTGTTTCTTTTTTACTTTTTATGCACCCTAATTGGTGTTCTGGCTTTATTTTACTTGGAACTGGGTGTTCCTTTGTAGCATTTTCATTGCTTGAGGCTGTACCAAGGGTATTCAGAAGTGATATGCCAATATTCATCAACTGTGCCAGAGTTTTTCCATCATGGGGCCCAGGGGTACTCAAATCATGAAGTTCAGTATTTATAATGTATTGGATAGAGAAAAAAAAAGAAAAAAAGAAAAAAAATCGTAAAAAGATATCATTGGCCCTTCGCGAAGTTAAATCCTCCGCCTGTGGCACAAGTGAGAAATGACTCCCAAATGCCCACATCCCTACCCTACCCCAAAAGCGGATGGCATAACATGATTAGTATGGCCCAAGTATAAGCAGAACCAGCTTGCTAGAACAAAGAGTATTACAATAATACGAATTGTCCCCATCTTAATCACATTATGGGCAAACTGGACAGAATGCAGAGTTCTATTCCTAGAACCAGGCCCCCCTTGGAATACATGGTCCAGCTCCACAGAATAGTTCTGCCTCAAAAACTGGTCCAAACATAGTCGGGTAGATGAAGGATCTACCACAGTTCTCCCTATTTAGCTTCAGATTTAACTCCACGTTAAGCCATATGTTTTCTTATTAATTTGATTTGGAAAACTTTGACAAAAATGGAAAAGTCCACAAATATTTACCCACAAATATAGAAAATATACCAAATTTGTAACTAATTTGTATTTTTCATAACTAACAAACCTGAGGTCTTAACATTAGGATTTACTAGCGCCAAGCTGGAAACCGGTAGAATTAAAATTACACTTGTGAGATCCAGGGACTATTGGCATCTATACCAGGTCACGGGGCATGTATACCCAGAATACCATTGGCATCCTGTGACCCACCAGTTATATTTCTAACCCAGTTTAGACTGCTAGAGGGGTGGTTCGAGGTGGGCCTTTACCTGCTAAGACATCAGGTTTGTTAGTTATGAAAAATACAAATTTGGTATTTGTTCATATACAGAACAAACCTTCGGTCTTAACATTAAGATAAACTTACTTATTGGAGGGAGGTAAGTCTCTATAACTGACTAGAAGTTTGCCACCTTATCCATTTCCGAATATTAGGGGAATTCCAAGAGAATGGACAATGAACCTAGAACCAAAGATATAAGCGAATCTATTGGTTTCCCTCACTGGGTGCTGATACCATTCTATGGTTTACACATTATGGGAGAACATAGAAGCTTCCCTTCTCATAAACTACTCTTGTACCTTGTATCTGGATCCACCCTCACCCCTCTCTTCCCCATTACCGAGAGGGGTGTGTTGCTACTTAAAAGTATACTATAACCTAAGATAACTTCACAGTATGGCTGACCACCTGCATCTAGTCCATTCCATCATATGATGGTACTCTCCTTCATACTGCCCGTAGTTAAAGGAGTAGAAAGAAAGTAGTAAAGAAAAAAGACCAGTCATCCCATTCATTCTACTTTCATACCTTCATCTTAGACTAGACACAAACTGACCCACCAGGGGTACTGGATGAGCTATATCACTTGTTGGGCCGCCACCACTGGAACCAAGGAAAAAGTGTCCAAGGATCTATGCACAACATCTTTTAAATAAAATGAGGTGAAAGTTGTTTGGCGTTTCCAAACACCAGCTTTCAGAATTCTCTCCACAGACATATTCTTCTTAAATACCAAAGAAGTGCTCAAGCCTCTGATGTCATGAGCTCTAGCCCTCTCCCGGCTATTTGACCCCTTGTCTTCTGTCACGTAGGCATTCCTGATCGTCTCCATTAGCCAAAACGATATTGTATTCCTGGACACTTCCTTCTTGTTCCGTTCTGTACTTACGAACAACCTCCAGCACCCCGGCCTAAGGTGCCTTGTACTTCTTAAGTACTCTCTTATTACCCTGACAGGGCACAGAAGCATCTCATCTTTGTCATTGTCTACAAAGTCTACCAAGGAAGGTATGGAAAAGGAGTTGAATCTGCCGTCCATTATTGCTGGGCTTTGAGTCTTGGCCACGAATTCTGGAACAAAATCGAATACCATTGACTTCCAACCTCTCGAGTGCTTTATGAGATATGACAGGCCATGTAGCTCCCCCACCCTTTTGGTTGAAGCTAGGGCCAATAAGAAGACTGTCTTTAGGGTCAGGCTCCTATCTATGGACTGACTTAGTGGTTCGTAGGGGGGTTTTGTCAGACTACTCAGTACCATGGTCAGATCCCAATCTGGGGCTTTTAGTTCCTTCGGTGGACATGACTGTTCAAAGCTCTTCATCAGCATGGCCAACTCCCATGAAGACGAAATGTCCACTCCTTCCATTTGTAAGACTAAGGCTAGAGCAGCCCTGCACCCCTTCGCTGCAGATACAGACATATGCGTTTCTGTCCTGAGATATACCAGAAAGTCTGCTAACTGCTGAATAATGGTACCGAGTGGAGACAAGTTCCCTCTACAACACCAATCACAGTATGCCGACAACTTTCCTTGGTATACTTCCGCAGATGTTTTTCTGATATTTCCTGCCATCTGAGTTGCTGCTTTTTGCGAAAACCCTCTCGCTCGCAGGAGATACTTGACAGTCTCCCCCCGTGAAGCGATAGGGACTTCACCAACTGGTGGTACCTCTCCATGTGCGGCTGACATAGTAGGTTGCTCCATGGGTTTAACTCTAGGCATGTCTATTAGGAGTTCCAGCAGGTCTGGAAACCACTCTGCCTTTGGACACAAAGGAGCTACCAGGGTCATTTTGAGGTTCTGAGACCGCATTACCCTGTTCAGAACCTAACAGATTAGACAAAATGGAGGAAATGCATACACGTCCAGATTGTCCCAAGGGTGTTGTAGCGAATCTTCTGCTACTGCCTCTACGTCTGGGACTACCGAACAATACACTTCCAACTTTTTGTTGTACCTGGTTGCGAATAGGTCTATGATCGGCCTTTATCACAACATGAGCATCCTGTCCACTACCTGTTGGTGCAAGGACCACTCCGTTCCCAGTATCTGATCCCTGTGGAATATATCTGGCCCTGATGTCTACTAGGTTCTCTACAGCCCACTGATGAAGTCGAACTGTCATCACATGTAACTGCCAAGTAACTAGGCCTCCTTGTTTGTTTATATAAGCTACTACTGTGGTGTTGTCTGACATCAATACCACTGAATGTCCCTTCACTCTCTCCCTGAATTCCTGTAGAGCTAGAAATGCTGCTTTTAACTCCAGCACGTTTAAATGGAGTTCTCTGTCCTCGCAACTCCATTTTGCTGACACCATCAACTCCTCCATATGGACTCCCCAGCCTTCTAGTGATGCATCTGAGAACAGCAAGAGGTCTGGGGAGGGTTGTTGAAGGGGGACACCCACTGTCAGATTGTCGTCGTTCACCCATCACAGGAAGTCTTTCCTCACTTCTGCTGACAAGGGAATTTGCTCATACGGGTGATCTACTACTGGTGACCAAACCTCCTTCATCCTCCATTGTAGAGATCGAAGGTGTAGCCTCCCTTGTGGTACTAGCTTCTCCAAGGAAGTTAGGATTCCCAGTACTACCTGCCACTGCCTTGCTAGCTGTGTTTGTTTTCCCAGAAAGGCATTCACCACTTGTTTGCATTTCTCTATTCTCTGGTATGTCGGGAATACTTTGGCTTTTATTGTGTCTATAAGAATTCCCAGATACTCCAAACGTTGACTTGGATCCAACTGCGACTTCTCCTGCAGGAGGGTCGCCCTGTCCCTGAGTAATTTCTCTCTGGACTTCGCTATCACCAGCCAATCGTCTAGATATCTTATTAGCCTGATCCCCTGAGCATGCGCCCATGTCGACACGAGTGAACACTTGTAAAAGCTTGAGGAGACGTTGTCAATCCGAAGCACAGGACTTTGAATTCGAAACCTTTCTCTGCAAGACTGAAGCGGAGAAATTTCCTTGAAGACTGATGGACTGGTATCTGAAAGTATGCATCCTTCAGATCGACTGTCAGCATAAAGTCCTTGATCCTGACTGCTTGTAGAACCATTTTTGGAGTTTCCATTTTGAAACTGGTTTTTCTTATAAACAGATTCAATGTTGACAGGTCTATTACTGTCTTCCACTCCCCACTGGCTTTGGGTACCAGGAAAATCCTACTGTAAAACCCCTTTGACGGAATGGATACTTGTTCCACAGCCCCTTTTTCCATCATCTTCTTCACTTCCTCTTGCAGAATAATGGCCTTCTGAGATTCCTGAGCATAAGCGAGGTGAGGTAATGGCTGTTCTGTCAGGGGTGGGGTTACCTCGAACGGAATCAAATACCCGACCCTGAGAACATCTACCACCCACTGCTCTGCTCCCAGTTCCTGCCACACCTTCCAGTGATTTGCCAGGCAACCCCCCCCCTGGTGTGGCTGAGTGATGAGAGGCGCCCATCCTATCTTCTTGAGCCTCTCCCTCTTCCCCTAATCCCCCTTCCTCTGTTGTTTCTATTGTGAAAGGGCCGATGAAATAACCTCTTTGGGGAAGAGGGTCTTGTTGCTCTATTAGAGATGTTATGTCTCAATGTCTTCTTCCGAGGTATTTGCTGTTGCCTTACCTCCATAGAGGCAGCTTGACTGTTAGACGTTTTCCTAACTGACTGCTGTACCAATCTATCGTTAGTGTCCATCCTTCTCCTATCTATAGCCTCTTCCAGTATGACCTCTGGCAACAGCAATTGCGACTCTAAGATATCCCCATTCCTCATCGCTAACAGGGAATCTAAATCAACAGTGTGCCTTAGTCTAGCCAACGCTGCACCTCTCCTCATTAACAGGATATTTGCCCAAACATTGGCACTAAAGTTTGTCAAGTACGCAATCGCTTTGGAACCTGATTGTAGTAATCTAATGAACAATGATCCATCCACTACCTTTCTTGTCACTTCTGAGGATGTAATCTTTGCCACTGCTGTTGACCAAAGATCTAACCAAGAAGCAGTCTGGAAGACAGAAGAAGCTGTTGCTTTTAACGTAGCACCCTCTTGGTAAGTCATCATAGGGCACTCCATTTTAACCTGATCTAAGGTTAATCCAGGCCTTAACCTTACCACATTAGGGTTCACTTGCCTAGACAGCAAAGGGACCATCGGTGTCATATAATATTTCCTTTGTTTCATCATTGGAGGAATAAATTTAAATGATCTATTAGATCTCCAGGAATTATCTCTTCCTGCAATCTGTGCATTTACGTGTTATAAAACAGAGTCCACATGACTTGAACAAGGCAATTCATACGACACCTTGGTATCCTTTTTCAATCCAAATACCATGTCAATCCCCGGAGGAAGTATACTGGCAGGTGTTTCTGTCTTCTCCGAAAGGTTATTGAATTGACGAATCAAATCAATCACCTAAGCATACGAGGCCAGAAACTCTTGGTTTTCTCCTTCCTCTGGCTCTAACATACTGTGCTCCGCCACAGGGGATGTTATCTCACCCCTATACTCTGACAAACAGCCGGGAATTTCGCTGCCGCCTGCCCCTACGGCCGCGGCCTCTTTGATCTCTGATGGCTGCCGCCGGCTCGATCCCGAATAGTCAACAGGAGAATGAGTACGCCTTACTCTTTCTCTGCTCACGGATCTAGAGCGAGAATCTCGTCTAGACCTCCAAGATGAAGGCTCCCTTGAAACTGAGCTAACTTCGTCTCTATTAGGATTGCTATCGTTTCCAATAACCGTTGGAGAATTCGGCCTCGATCTTTCATCCAGGTGGACAACGCCTTCCACCAACGTATAAGACGAGGTTGCCAACTCTCTATTCTTTGTTCTTTTAATAGGAGCCTTATCATCCTTTGTCCGTATTTTAAACAGCCTTACGGGCGAAACTGGAACCTGCATTCTATTCTTTGTTGCACTTTTTGCCCCCAACGTTGATTTTGCCAGCGGTATCTGACTTCTAGACTTTCCTGCTGACTGGGATACGACAGTCCTGGTCTGAAGATGAAGAAGAATTCACTCTTCTCCTCTTAGCCCGAGGATCAGTCACGAAATCCTGAATCCTCCAACGCTTGACTGGCGCTCGCCGTGACGTCGTCGAACTTAGCGATGAAGCCGAACTAGAGGAAGAAGACGGAGAAGAAGACGAATCACGCCTTTTCTTTTTGTCTTTCTTAGCCATTCTCTTCTCTATATCCTGTAATTTCTTCATTACAGTGTGTACTGCCGAGTCAGAAAGCGTATTTGGGTCCGGGTGCAGCGAAGTAGACCGAGAAGCAGTAGTCTGTGACGTTATCGCATCTGCCATATCGGTGTGTGACGTAGGTTGTGACATCACCAATCTTGTAGGGAGAGACTGTGCGGCTTCTGCTGGCATCGACACGTTTGCCGCAAAACTAACCCCCCCCCCCTCTGCATCGCCGTAAACATAGAATTTGATGGCGTAGCCGCGGCATTATTTCCCATAAATTGCAAGCCAGGGGGATGAGGAACATTCAGCGCTGCCGGACCCTGCTAGAATCGTGACGCGATATAATGCGACAACAAACCCTCTAAGCTACATCCCAGACCATCCAAGATTGGAAGATGCAAAATATACCGGAAGATGTACTAGCAACTCTCTGGTAGACATTAGAGGTGCCTCACACTGAGGGACCTGGGGCAACCCGAACAAGATGTAAGAAAAAGATGTAAAAAGGTTGGTGCGCCTGGTAGGCCTAGCGCCGCCCACGTACCTTCCATCCTATGCGATTCTGGAGCCGGCACCTGGAACAAAGATGGCGATGCTCCCCCCCCCCCCACCTGCTGGGAACAAAGGAGCGTACATATTATGCATAAAATTACCCAAAAACCCTCCTGAAGTTTCCGATAACGAATCGCTAGGAGAAACCGAAGGGGTATGGGACAAATCAAAAGCAGGTGGCGAAACATATGGAGCAGTCTGGTTTATTGCCGATACAAAAGAAGCCAGTAAGGTTTGGTCATCCAAAGATGGCGTCACCTCCTTCCTTTTGTACTGGCCTTTCTCATAAAACTTTTTCCACTGTTCCACCGACCAACCCCGACAAACAGAACATGGATTAGTAATTGTACATACGTTTTCCCTGCACCTACTACACGTTGGATGAGGATCTGTCGACACCGAAGTTAGGAATCTAGAACACGGAAAGCCACTGACTCCGGGGCATTTCCTTTGTCTCCTCTTCGAAACGGCAGAAGATCCTAATGGTGAAGCAAAAATTTCCATCTTACCACTTATATGCTCTTACCGATCACACTCACACTGAGTACACTCAGAGAGAGAAAAAGTAATAAGAAAAATGAAAGGGAAATGGATAAAAACGGGCAAACTGAAAACCGGCTTTAAATCAGACAGACAGTAAGCACGTCTTATCTTAAAGGCGGTAGGAATATAACTGGTGGGTCACAGGACGCCAAGGGCATTCTGGGTATACATGCCCCGTGACCTGTTATGGATGCCAATATTCCCTGGATCTCACAAGTGTAATTTTAATTCTACCGGTTTCCAGCTTGCCTTTAGTAAATCCTAATGTTAAGACCGAAGGTTTATTCCATATAAGAACAAATATAATGTTATACGGGACTCACTGGTTCGAACCTAGGAAGAAACGAGAGCCCCCTCACCATGTCAAGGTGGTCCCAAATTCATACAATAAAGAAACTGAAACTTAAAAAAATCACTCGTCTACCAAATGTATGCTAACATTTTAGTCAAACAGCTTGAATTACCACAAGAAAACCATGAATACAGATACAAAACCTAAAAGTGGAGAGTAAATAAGCATAAAAAATGTTATTGTCATGATACAATAAAGTTTTATGCATACTTACCTGGCAGATATATACTTAGCTATAGACTCCGTTGTCCCCGATAGAAATTCGAATTCCGCGGCACACTCTACAGGTAGGTCAGGTGATCTACCGCCCCGCCGCTGGTGGCGGGAATAGGAATCATTCCCGTTTTCTAAGACAGATTATCTCTTCCACCTGTCTCCTGAGGGGAGGTCGGGTGGGCCATACACTGTATATATCTGCCAGGTAAGTATGCATAAAACTTTATTGTATCATGACAATAACATTTTTATGCATTCAACTTACCTGTCAGATATATACTTAGCTGATTGGCACCTTTGGCGGAGGGTAAGAGACAGCTAATTTACTGAAATAGACAGGAAACAACATATGTTGTAGGTAATAAAATTAAAAAACCTTGATTCCTACCTGTGTTAGCAAAAGACTTCATGGCTACTGCCTAGGAGCCCGTATCGCTTCAAGAGCCTCAGCGAGGTAGTGACCTCATGCTAAGAGTTCTTGATGGTCTGTTACAGGGGTCTTACCCACTTACGCTTCAGAACCTTAGGATCTTTGTTAATGGGGTCCTATCCAATAACATGACAAAACACCTTGCCTATTGGCATGATCATAGAGCACGACACTAATCCCGATCACCTATGAATACCGACAGGGGTTAGTACTAAGATTGAAAGGAGTCATCCCCGAACATCCTTTCAAGCAACCCACAACTCAACAACAATATTAAAAATAATTATTAAAAACATAAAAACAAAATTAAGGATCAGCGTCTGCTCCATTTCCAGCATAGTATCCGCTGATACATAAGGGTCCAAGAGAAAAAATTTATCATTTGTTACTCTAAACAATCCTTCAAATAGTGGGATGCAAATACTGAATTGCACCTCCAATAAGTTGCTGCCAAAATGTTTCTCATGGACATATTTTTTGTAAAAGAAAGGGAAGTTGCCACAGCCCGGACTTCGTGAGCTTTTACTCTCAGCAGCTTTAAAGAGTTCTCTTGGCAATTCCTGTGAGACTTCGGTAATCACATTTCTGACAAAGAACGCCAGTGCGTTCTTTGACAATAGGTCTTCTTGGGGTTTCTTTTACCGAAACACCAAAGACGTTTGTCGACAAATCCCTGCAAGCTGTGTCTTCTATTTAAAATAGAATTTTAAGGTCCTGACTGGGCAAAGGGACCGATCCAACTCTCTACCTACCAGAGAAGAGAGTCCCTTGACTTCAAAACTTCTAGGCCAAGGTTTAGAAGGGTTTTCATTCTTTGCCAGGAATAGATCCTGGAAAGAAATAACAGCGGAGTCTTTTTTAATCCACACCCGAGAGTCCAAAGCATGCAATTCACTGATCCTCTTAGCAGTTGCGAGAGCCAACAGGAATATGCATTTACTAGTGAGATCTCTGAATGAGATTTTATCTTGAGGCTCGAACCTGTCCAACATCAAGAATTTAAGGACTACGTCAAGGTTCCAACTCGGGGGAATAGAAGATCTCAATTTCTTAGTCTCGAAAGACCTGATGCAATCATGAAGATCCTTATTATTTTCAAGATTCAGCCCTCTGTTTCTAACAGCTGAGAGCATGCTCTTATATCCCTTGATAGTGGATACGGCCAATTTGGACTCTTCTCTTAAGAAGAGGAGAAAATCCGCGATTTCGGTTACAGAGGTATTGGAAGAGGACGCTTCTTCGCCTACCACCATCTACGGAAAACTCCAACTTCGATTGGTAGAACCCGCAAGGTAGAGGCTCTGCGGGCTCTAGCAATTGCAGTTGCCACTTTCTTTGAAAAGCCTCTCGCTCTGACCAGTCTTTCGATAGTCGAAAGGCAGTCAGGGAGGAGACTTTGGATGTTTTTGTGGAAACCTCTCGAAGTGGGGTTGTCCGAGCAGATCTGTCCTGTTTTGGTAGAGATCTGGGGGGGGGAAGTCCACCGTCCATTCCAGTACCTCTGTGAACCAGATTCGGGAAGGCCAGAAGGGAGCAATTAAAGTTAGTCTCGTTCCCTCCGATGCCACAAATTTTCTTAGTACTTCCCCCAGCAATTTGAATGGGGGAAAGGCATAGGCGTCTATGCCTGACCAATCCATGAGGAAAGCATCGATCGCCGTGGCTCTGGGATCTTCTTCTAGTGAGCAGAAGTTGTCTATCTTCCTGGAGAGGAACGTGGCAAACAGGTCGATCTGGGGTCTTCCCCAGAGGGACCACATTTGTCTGCAGACTTCTGAGTGGAGCATCCACTCTGTCGGGAGTACCTGGTTCTTTCTGCTCAACCTGTCTGCCCTTAGGTTTTTTACTCCTTGAACAAACCTTGTCCGCAGAATAATGCCCGTTCCTCTGTCCAGGTTAATAGATCTCTCGCTATTTCGTTCAGTGAGAAAGAGTGAGTGCCCCCTTGATTCCGGATGTAAGCCAGAGCTGTGGTATTGTCGGAATTGACTTGAACTACCACTCCTCTGACTTCCGCTTCGAAGTATTCCAGGGCTAGATGAATCGCCAGGAGTTCCCTCGCATTGATGTGCAGTGTAGTCTGTTGTTTGGTCCAGGTACCTGCCACCTCCTTTGGACCCAGTGTTGCTCCCCAACCTGTTTCCGAGGCATCGGAAAACAACACTCGGTGAGGGTTCCGAATCAAGAGGGACACCCCTTCGTTCTTTGTTAACGGGGTTAACCACCACTTCAGGTCGGATTTTATCCCCTGTTGAATGGGAAAAACGTCTGACAAGTCTCCTGTCTTTTGACTCCACATTTGTTTGAGATGAAATTGCAGAGGTCTGAGATTTAATCTCCCTAGGGAAATGAACTGCTCTAACGAGGAAAGGGTGCCCAGCAGACTGAGCCATTCCCTCGCCGAGGTCCGTTCTTTCCCTAAGAAGTTCGAGATTTTTTCTAAGCCTCGAGCAATTCTCTCTTGAGATGGAAAAGCCCGAAAACCCCGAGAATCCATCTGTATCCCCAGATAGACTATGTTCTGTCTGGGGATCAATTGTGATTTCTCGAGGTTCACGAGTAGTCCCAGAGATTTTGTCAAATCCAAAGTCTTCTCCAAGTCCTTCAAGCACTGAAGTTCCAATTTTGCTCTTATTAGCCAATCGTCCAGATAAAGGGATATATTTATGCCTTCTAGATGTAGCCATCTCGCAACATTCATCATTAGCCTCGTGAATACTTGAGGGGCCGTAGACAGACCAAAGCATAGGGCTCTGAATTGGAATACTTTTCCCTGCATTATGAACCGGAGATATTTCTTCGATGATGGATGCAGGGGGACATGAAAGTAAGCATCTTGTAGATCTAAGGAGACCATCCAATCTCCTGGACGAAGAGCCGCAAGAACCGATTTTGATGTTTCCATAGAGAACTTTGTGTTCTCTACAAATCGGTTCAATGCGCTCACATCCAGGACCGGTCTCCACCCTCCCGAGGATTTCGGAACCAGAAAAAGACGGTTGTAGAATCCTCGGGAATGCGGATCCCGAACCACTTCGATGGCCTCCTTTTGCAACATCTGTTCTACCAGTTGCAATAATGCTTCTTTCTTGGCAGGGTCCCTGTATTGGGCTGACAGTTCCCTCGGGTTCGTTGTCAAGGGAGGCCTGTCTCGAAAGGGGATCATATATCCCTTCGTTACCACTGAAAGGGACCATATTTCTGCCTGTCTCAGAGTCCATTCTTCGGAAAATTTCCGAAGTCTGGCTCCTACCGGTGCTTGAAGGACTGGTGTTTCATTTAGCTTTCTTGATAGGTCTGAATGAAGACCTACCTCTATTCTGTACTCCTCTCTTCTTAAAGGAGGGTCTGGCAGAGGAGCTCCCTCGAAAGGGCTGTTGAGGAGTACGATTCTCTCTCTTCACAGGAACCGAAGCCCTTGATTTCTTTGCAGATTGGGCCAAGAGATCTTGCGTGGCCTTTTCTGTCAAAGAATGAGAAATGTCCTTAACTAGTTGTGCAGGAAACAATTGGTCCGAAAGAGGAGCATAAAGAAGAGATGACCTCTGAATGGGAGTAACTGCTTTCGTCAGAAAGGAGCTAAATAAGACTCTCTTCTTCAGAATCCCAGTTCCAAACAGCGAGGCCACCTCTCCTGATCCATCTTGAACCGCTTTGTCCATGCAGGACAGTACACTATAAAGGACTTCTGGACTAAGAGATTCATTCTCTTGAGTCTTCTTGGCCAACACCCCAAGGGACCAGTCTAAGAAGTTAAAAACTTCTAAGACATTAAACAATCCCTTGAGGAGATGGTCCATCTCAGAAGTCCCCCATGTGATTTTTGCAGATGACAATACTTGTCTCCTTGACGAATCCACCAGATTCGAAAAATCTGCTTCGGCAGTGGTAGGGAGAGCTAGACCCAGTGACTCGCCCGTCTCGTACCAAATTCCCTTCTTTCCTGATAGTTTGGAAGGAGGGCAGGCAAAGACTGTCTTCCCCGCCTTCTCCTTGGATTGAAACCAATTTCCTATGAATCGGAGAGCCTTATTCATAGAAATGGTTGGTTTCATTTTAACGAAGGATGATGGCTTCGAGACCTTCGTACTTGTAAATAAAGACCTCGGAGAAGGAGGAGCAGTAGGGCTTAAAGAGTCCCCAAACTCTTGAAGTAAGAGGGCTGCCAGCGTCTTGTAATCTGACAAGCCTGGAGCCGAGTGATCTTCCGAGTCCGAAACTTCTTCCAAATCCAACTCCATTTCCGAAGAGGATTGTTTATTTTCAATAGGAGACGGGTCTCTTGCAACATCTGCCCCACTCTCGCAAGAACGACGACCGCCTGTGCGGCAACTTGCGTCCCTACGAGAGATAGGTTGATCCTGCAACACGACCTTATCCTTCTCCTGGCAAGAGCGACGGCCGCCTGTGCGGCACCTTTCTCTCCTGTCAGAAGAAGGATGTCCTCTCCTATCGCTTTCCCCGGAACCACCCATATCCTGACAAGGGCTACGGCCGCCTGTGCGACACCTAGATTCCCTGTCAGGTAAAGGTTTATCCTTCCGAAAGCTAGAAAAACCCTCCTGGCTTAATTGTCTTTTGGAAGAAGTCCGTCTCTTGGTTGTCACTTGTGGCTCATTGCGCCAGGTTGGCGCTCGTGGCTCCTTGCGCCAGGCTGGCGCTTCTGGCGCATCTGGCACATGTGGCGCTTCTGGCTCTTCCGACTCGTATGGAGCTTCTAGCGCATCTGGCGCATTGCGCCAGGTTGGCGCTTTTGGCACATTCTTTTCTTCTTTCCTTTCCTTCGTTCTCTTTATCAGAAGGAAAGAGTCCTTTTTTCTGGGAGTCTCCTTCGTGAAAACTCCTACTAAAGCGGAAAGCTACTCCTGTACATTTAGGAGAATTTTTGCAGCCGCATTCTCTTTCTCCTTTCCTGATTCAGGTGAGGGAGGTCTAGAAGAGGAAGGAGACTCCGATTTACGTTTAGGAATTAGTTTTCTTTTCTTCCTTTCACATGGAGATCCATCGGAGAAAAGTTCAGGGCTTGAATTCAAAGTTGGAGCCTTCCAACTCCTCTTTAAGGGGCGTGACAGTTCATCAGAGCTCCAGCCCCTTACATTAGGTGAAGAATCTGACGACGAAAAACACTTTTTTAGGATGCTTTTTCGGTAGCGATCCTTGGCAGTTCGGGTCGTCACAGAATCTGCCGAGGGGACGCCTGATTGGTGGGGATTCTCCATGACCTCCGTAAGGCTTTTGACATTCCTTCTCCTCTGGGCCTGTGAGCTTGGAAGAGGTCTAGGCCTGGGAGCGAGATGGAGCCGATCAGACGCACCCTCCACTGCACTAGGGACACTTAAATCACTCTCACTGTGCTTACCTTGTAACATCAGCATATTACGTTCCATCCTTTGTAGTGCAGCTTTAAGATCTGCAATTTCCGTTGCTGGATTTGCAGTCTTAGTACACGAGGAAGAAGATACAGGTTTAGGGTTAGGTGTTATTTTAATAGACTCGTTAGAACGAGACCTACTTACGCTTCTGGAGGAAGCCTTCCTAGCCCTATCCATATCTAATTTCCTTAAATAGGAATTTAAATTCTTCCATTCATCCTCATTCAAACCTGCACATTCATCACAGGTGTTAGATATTGAACATTCATTCATTCTACACCCCTTACAAACTGTGTGAGGATCTACCGAAGCTTTCGGTAGCCTCACCATGCATCCCTCATTTACACACTGTCTTCTAACCGTAAAGCTAGAATCCGACATTATGAGAAATATCCAAAAACCAAGTCCAAATAACAGTCCACGAAAGAGTATGCCAAACCAAAGATCCAATACGTCACCAAAATAACCGGCTTAGAAGATCAATAGCGATGAAAAAACACGAAAATCAAATCAGGAGTAACAACAACGATGTTGCTGTCACGGCCGATAGAGAAAATCTGTCTTAGAAAACGGGAATGATTCCTATTCCCGCCACCAGCGGCGGGGCGGTAGATCACCTGACCTACCTGTAGAGTGTGCCGCGAAATTCGAATTTCTATCGGGGACGACGGAGTCTATAGCTAAGTATATATCTGCCAGGTAAGTATGCATAAAAACATGTGTTGACATTACAAATAAAATAAAATTAATGAAAAAAATTAAACCAGAGAAACAGGATGAAAAGGGCTAAGGCCATTGTTACTTACCATCCCTTGAACCGTGACCATAATCGTATGTTGCTGGTCGAGATGGAGATTGATTTGAAAACGAGTCTCGTGCAAATGGTGGCCTGTCATCACGCCCAAAGGACAATCTGTCTTCTCTGTCAAAGAAATCTCTTCTGTCTCTTCCAAAGGATTCTCGATCATCTCGCAAAGAGTCTCTGTCAAATGCCCCTCTCAAACTATACCTATCATTACTGAATGGTTCTCTGTCAAAGCTATCATCTATTCTTCGTTTATCAAACAGTTTATCTCTGGAAGGCATACCAAACCTGTCTTCCATATGAGAATCAGGGCCGTCTCTTCCAAAGTTATCTCTTCTTCCTCTACCAAAGGAATCACTTGGGGCTCTTCCAAAGTCCCTATCATGTTGACCCCAATCACCTCTGTCATCTCTACTAAATGGTGGCCTACTGTCTCTTCCAAATGGTCCATGGTCTTCTCTGTTGAAAGGTTCTCCATCTTTACTAAAAGGTTCCCTATCTCTACTGAAGGGTTCCCTATCTCTACTGAAGGGTTCCCTATCTCTGCCAAAAGGCTCCCTATCTCTACCCATCGGCATCCCTCTCCTGTCCTGAGGAGGACCCCATCGGTCTTTGTTGCAAGAATCATCTGAACGGCCACCTGTACTTCTGTTATCACCAACATCATCCCAATTTGGTCTTCTGCGGTCAAGTGGCTCTCGATCCCGTACCAATGGTTCATCTTTGCTATCATCATTCCTACAGTAGACAAAAGATAATTAATTTTGAAATACAAAATCATGCATCAGAGAAACATGCACAATGAAGAAACCATTTGCCTTTATAAAGTTTTACAAGAAATTTAAATTAACAAATATCACAAGAACATTTCAAAATAAAGAAAATTTAATCATTCAAAATAACATAAAATGTGCAGCACTTCAACTTGATTTGACCTAAACAAAGCAATTCCATTACTTAAAGAGATCTGCTTTCCTATAATAGCAAAAATATTTCATACTTATATAGCAAGTATACAGGATTTATTGGATAGTGAACCAAATGAGCTTGAGCAGATGACCTCTTATCCTCTGTTGGTAACCAATAGGTAAATTAGATGTATCAGACAAGTGAATGAATGAACAAATGCATGCAAAGGACTGATACTTTCCTGTCTGTACTTATGAGGGTTGACACTGAACAAATTCACAGAACTTATGCTTTCCTGTTTGAACTTGTGAGAGTGGGTCTTTTTTTATATCCAGTGTACACATGTGATCTGGCATTCCCACAGTTTGTAATGCTTCAGTCAATCATTCAGCATCAGTTGTTTGTCCCACAAAAAAACCCATGCAAGAGAGCTTTAGTGTTTTTTGCTTATGCACGTAAAGTATTTGCGCCTACTCACCACATGTTAAAAATTCTTACTTCAGTAGAAAATATATTGACATAATGTAATGAAATTAGAATATTAAATGCTTATCTAATGAATTTTCAAAAATTCTATTACAGTAATCATGGTGAAAACTAATATAAAATAAAACTATTTAATTGTTATTACATATCAGTTTAGTCAGTTTTTTATTTCTATTTTATGTATTGGTGACATGTGGGCGATGTTCAATGTACATTTTCCTTCATACAGCGTATGGGGCTGGGAAATATTTGACACCAAGAGGCTATACCAAACATTGCTTTTGAATGAAGTGATGGTTGTCCTTGAGAATAAAGATTCTGTAGGTAAAGAGGATACCATAGGAACGAGGATGCTGTGATGGTAATTGCTTCATAGCAAAGGAAGATAAAGGAAAGGAGGACGCATTTTCGAGAAGTTCGGCAGTAAGGAGGTTTTCGCGCCCGTTCTGGATTCGTCGGGCATGTTGTGGAGCGCAAAAACGCACCAATGTTACGTGAGAAACGCCGCGATTTCTGATGCAATACCTCGTCTAGATTCATCTAAGAAATTCTAGCAAACTCGGGAACCTGTGACGCTCGCCGTAGGCTCCGCCCCCAGGACGCCGTATAAATACGGCGGAGGAAGTCGGAGCAAACAGTGATCATAGAAGAAGGAAGAGATCGTAAAAGAGAGACATCACCAGATCAGATTATCAGTGAGAGATCAGCAGCAGTGATCGTCAGAGAGAGACTAGAGATGAAGGAACCGACTAAGTATCAATCAAAAGAAGAGTTGTTCGAGAGTTGGTTGGATATTGGTCTAGTCGTCTTCAGGAGTGGACGGCCGTGTTTTCTAGACGTCGAGCAGACTTCAGAGAAGAAAAGGTCCTGCTACAGGTTTTGGGGATTTCCTGCCTTTCAACTAGACTAATTTCTGCAATACGGAGTCAAGAGGATGACTGCAATTGCCGCTCTACATTTATGAAGCCAGCGCGTCGAATCGCCAAATCGAGTAGCAAGTATTTGAATTGCCTCACTGTTCCCCCAGTTCATGCAGTGTAAGATTCTATCTTTTTATGTAAATAGGAGATACCATTCTGCATTTACCTTTGTTAGTAAGCTTGTAAACAAACCTTTATTGTGTTAGTGTTTCTTTCTATATTCGTATCCCCAGTTTCAACTGTTTGTGTTGATATATTTTTTTTTATTTCATATCGAACCTGAAGCGGACCTCTCTCAGAGGCCGTAACATTGTGTCGACCTTTAACCAGGATATTTCGACACCGTAACATTGTCTCTGAGATCTCAGAGTCCGTAACAGATGCTATAAAATTTAAATAGATAAAATTGCAGTCTGCCATTTCAACTGGGTTGCAGGATGGACGATACTCAAGACTTTGGTGACTTAGAATTCTGTATTTCCTTACTACCCTCCAAAAAGGTCGTGAAAATCTAGCTGAAGAGGAAATTGGAAATAGGCTGGAATTACACAATGTAATTACCAGAAACAGTTCTGGTCAAGAATGAAGAAAGAGACTGAGTCCACCTTCTGACTTGAATGATCTGGGAGAGAGCATAATATTATTACCATCATCTGTGTCCTAAACCCAGTCTCCATCACCGCAACCTGGCCCCTCTAGTATCCTTCCCATCTGTGCAACTTCATCACCAATCAGCACACACACACACACACACACACACACACACACACACCACACACACACTCTCTCTCTCTCTCTCTCTCTCTCTCTCTCTCTCTCTCTCTCTCTTCTCTCTCTCTCTCTCTCTCTCTCTCTCACAGTTAACGATGGTGTAGATTATTTTTAATTGTTCTATTTTTACCCTTACCTTCTAGAACTGTAAATGCCTGTTCTAAAACAAACACATAACTAAGAGTTGTATTAGCCCAAATAAAAAACACTGCTCATGAAAAGGAATTTCAGAAACAAAGAGAAAGAGACAGAATTAGGAATTTCTTAAAAGTGGTTGAGAAGACTTCTAAAAAATATATTGGTTGGTCAAAAGGGGGAAAGAGAGAACTACGTATGTACATAGTATATTTGTAATCTTCACACACTCCTACATTTTTACCAACCCTTTTATTACTTTTTTTATGGATAATGTATAAATCTAACTTTAAATGAAATTACAGTAACTTTAATTTCATTTAAAAGTTACCTTAATATTTAGGGAGCATGAGGGTCATATTTAGGTTCAAACTCTAGAAGTAAGCATTTATTAGCATTTTTAGAAACCGTGCCCAACTTACGCGAAAATTCCCCTTATGTGAGGGGGTCTGGAACCTAACCTCACGTAAGTTCAGGATATTACTGTATATAAGGAAAATCTCCTTCCTTCTCTCTCATTCATTGTTTTTTACTGACATCTACTTTACAAAATCAGCACTGTACTATACTCAACACAATAAGTACTGAAATCTAATAATCTTTCAATATGTGTAGGTGTGTACATAGAGGGTATTCGCACATGCACACATCATGTTAGTATAAACTACAGACAATATGTTTGCTCAATATTCTCTCCCTCTATCTCTCAACTTTTTCTTGGGGTTACTTACATTTAAACAGAAACTTATCATATTTTTCAGTGTATGAGACCTATTTATACTATTTTATATAACTTGTGAACAAACATGTACAGGTATGTACTATATGCATTTTTAGAGTAATTCATTTTGCAGATATATATCTGAAACTGAAGATAAAAATTAATTTATGAAATAAATATACAATAGTACCAGAAGGATAGGGCTATTATAAGTACTTTACACAAACTTGTGCTACACTGCACACTATGCTAGTTGATTCTGAGTGCTGAAGGGATCCAGGGTATTTAATCATTTGGGCTATATACCAATCTTTGTTACTAAGCAAATTTCATTACTTACATGAGGAGGTAGACACCATTTTGTCTGTAAATAGCGGTGCCATCATTGCATTACTGACTGGCTGTTATAACAACAAAAGGTTACCTTAACAGGCATCATTGTGGTTATCACAGCAGCAATATATATAAAAAAAAAACTGAAGTTAAAAGATACTTACATAGAACTTTCATCAGCTAAAAGTTCTGAAATGCTCATTATTGGCGAGTGACTTTCCCTGCCTGGCCTGTTCTCCATTCCCTGCAGGATAAACATGAAATGACAATTGTGAACAAATCAACCATAACAAATGGCTTAAAACTATTTTAAACATTCTCTTCTTTTGAGGAAAGCTATACTAACATTGGCATGATTACATTTTAGTATCACATCCATAATTTATTAGGAATAAATAAAAAATAATTCAAATTTTCTAAAATTTCTAGAACTGACTACTTATGGAACCTGAAAAATTTTGTTTACCTTACTATGACAGTTATTAAAGACTTAGATCCAAGCCATCAAGAATTAAGAGCTGTCTAGCTCTTTGCTCAATATGCAAAGGTTTAAAAATTTATTTCCCCTAGCTTTGGGGCAATGCTTTCAAGAAGTGATAACGACCTTTAAGAAATATAATAAGAAATCTCAAAAATTGTTAATGATATACCATCAATACCTGAGATAAAATGCCATTATGATAAATAAAATCATCAAAAGACCACTGGTGAAATCACAGCCAATTTGGCAATCCTGCATAAGTCACATTTTATATTAATGCCACAGTCCAACACATTTTTTCCAACTAACACATTAGAAAAAAAATACAAATAAATGACTCTTGATGGCTTGAATTCTGCACTGTAAAGTGTAGCAATGTACAGTGTTTCTTTTTGGCAATTTAAAGTGTCAAGGAACAACTTACAGTATATTTCCGCACATAAGACGACCTTTAGATAAGACGAGGCAAAAAATCATGGCAAACTTTCATGAATTTATCTCATATCTGTAGTATGGGACAACTTGTAAATTACAAATCAAAATGTTTTTTGGAGAAAAGCAATTATTTGCAAAAATTAAACAGTACAACTATACTAATAATAATGACGACTTAAGTAAGGGTTGTTTTGCTTGTTGTACCCAATAACAGTATTACTCTTATCATATTGTTACTGTATTACAGAATATAAACATCATCATGTACTTCATTTGCATTTAATATTGTTTACATTCTCAAAATCTCGGCTGATTTTAGTATTATTGATATCTTCATTGCCATTATTTGTTAGGAGATGAAATTCAGATACCTTTTATCATAAATTGACAGAGTTTGGTTGAAACCGTGCACATAATACTTTACTTCCTTGTATAAGCATTGAGTAGGTGTGATTTCTCCAGTTTCGAACATCACAGCCGCCTGGCCGTTATTTTGTTTTGTTCACCCTCGGCTATAATCTGCAGATTTAATTTACTAGTATTCTTTCTTGAGATCTCCACTGCATGAGAAATGAACAAAAATGTGTTTTATTTTTACTTTTGGAAGCCACCATTGAGAATCGGCAGGGTTTAACAATTTTAACGGAGCTCTTAATAACGCTCGATAGTTACGGTAAATGACGTCAGCAATCAGCTGTTTCTCAATTCGGTTGTTTATGCCAATACACATTTACATAATCGCTTCATTCAGAATTCTAAAAACTGGAATTTTGTAATGGAGGAATATCATTAGTATTACAATCGATATATGAGAGAGAGAGAGAGAGAGAGAGAGAGAGAGAGAGAGAGAGAGAGAGAGAGAGATTGCCTCGGTCAGGTTGTTACACTGATAGATATCCACTTGCAAAAGTCAAATAATAGCTGTATTGAGAATAATGATAATTTAAATAAAACATGTTTTACTGTAATCATATTACATGTATTATTGTATTACATTATAAGAACAAAACGATGATGCGCCACCTGCATTCTAGGTTTGTTTACTGTCTCAGCTGATCGCGTTTTACCGATATCATCATTGTCTTTAGTTGTTGAATGGAACTTAATTCAGAGATACATACATTCCTTTCGTAAATGATCAGTTTTGTTTAACAAAGCCAAGTCTATATGTTTTTCATACAAAAGGTCGCGGTAAAGGGAAACCATTGTTTTGTTTACATTTCATCACCATTCTTAAACGCTAATACTACTACAATAATGAATGATTATTATTGTACACAATCATTGTTCACATGCCTAAATTGTTCGAAACAGCTACAAATTTAAATTACAAACCGCTTTGCATGCCGCCTTACTTGATGTTCACTGCGTTTATCATAAAAGCACGGAGGGAATGTGAAAATATAGTGTCATAAAATAATTTTTAAAATGCCATGAATGGTCCCGAAGATGATTTGTATATTGACGACGAAGCCGAAGTCGACTCGCCAGAACCAGACTGGAATCTCTAAGGTGGTGGTGCATGTGATCAATCTTGTGATATGTATGAGAAACCTTTAATGAAAAATTAATATTATGTTATCAATGTTATTACTACTGTAATTACACTACTATTTTAATTTCTTAAAGGTTACCGAAAGATAAAGGTTTCTGTCAGCGCAACCGCAACTCGATGTTTACATTTTCTCAGCTGGGATCACATAGATTAAAGTTTCTTTCATTGATTTCAAAATTATTCCTCAAATAGGCTATTTGTAAAGAAGATATGCCAATAATATATATGTTAAAATGGTTTTATTACCTTTATCATCATTATATTTCATAAATTGAATCTTTATGTATGTTGGTGGTTAGGCAATAGCACTGAGGGCGAGGCTGGCCTACAGATATGCATCTTAGAATTCAAAGTTTGATCTTTAGTATTGCAGTATAAAACAACCCCCAATTTTTAGGGGGATTTTTGGATTTAAAGGTCATCTTATACGTGGAAACATACAGTATTTTTTAAAAACACAATATGAATAAAGAAACCTACCTTCTGACTAAAATCATATTACTATATTTACTGCGACAGTTATAAAACTTCTAGTTTGATTAATGCCCAATTCAATGGTAAATGTCAAATCAAAAACTATATACAAGGTGTGATCATAGAGCACCTGGGCAGTTGTTATAGTAAAAGAGCTAAAATATGCAGAATGAGGTCACTTGACAGATTGACCTTCAACCCCATTGTGTAAGCAAATAAAAGTTTTTAGCGTCAACTCACTTCTGCTCTTTACAGCAGAGCTTGGATGGAAAGTATGTAGTGTGTGGTTGTTGCATTGACAATGATGGAAAATGTTGGGCAGCAAATCTACTTCAAAATTTTGCCAAAGGCTTGGTGATACCTGCCCGCAGACCTAAGCAAAGTTGCAAAAAGTATATGGAGAAGAGATAAGCTGCACACAAGTGTACAAGTGGTTCAACAGAACTGAGAAAAAAACAGTTTTCCTTGACTATAAGGGAACTGTTCATCATGAGTATGCTCCACCTGGTCAGACAGTCGACAAGGGGTACTACTGTGATGTGTTGCAGCATTTGCAGGATGATGTTCGTTGGAAGACGCCAGAATTGCATGAGCCTGATGAGTGGCAATTGTACGAAGACAATGCACCTGACCATTCAGCGCAGCAGCTTTTGGCCAAGCACAACATCCCCTAGGTCCCACAGCCACCATATTCCCCAGATCTCGCCCCTTGTGACTCTTTCCTCTTTCCAAAAACCAAATCCCACTTGAAAGGAAGATTTCAGAACATCAAGGTGGTCCAAGTGAATGTGACAAGGCAGCTGCTGATTATCCTAGAAAACATGTTCCAAGAATGCTTCCATCAATGGAAAAAGTGCTGGATAAAGTGTGTGGCTTCTAAAGGGGACTGCTTTGAAGGAAATTAAATGCTAAAATGGTGCGTGTTGTAGTTTTCTTTTTAAAGCACCAGTCCTGATACAGGCAGTCCCTGGTTATTGGCAGGAGTTTCTATTCAGACGATTTTTGGTGCTTATGGTACCAAGAACTGGTTAATGGTGCCTCTTTTAGGTATGTATCAGTACCACTAACCCCAATTCACCAATTTTCGGCACTAGACAAGTGCCATAAAAGCGGATCTAACAGGGGACTGCCTGTACCTTACGATCACACCTCGTACTACTATACTGTACTATGTATCATATATACATATACTAATGGGTTTCAAGATACTTAGAACTCTATAGACACTAGTACCAAACAAAATGGACAAAAATATATGATCAATAAAAAAAACTCACTCAGACAGCAGTTTTTGCAATTCTATTAAATTTATGTATACCAAATATATATCTTTGGTCCCAGGGGTCTAGTGTGTCCAAGTAATGTTGTGTTCCGGATAAGGTGAATTTGGATAATCAAGATATTATTAGTTAAAATTTGGAAGTTTACAACATGACATGTGTTTCTTTGACATGTGCTCTTACCTGTCTGTCAAATCTGTTATCATTCCACCTACTTGGTGGGCCTCCTTGAAAATCTCTTCCTGGTGGGCCTGGTGGGCCTCCTGGTGGGCCTGGTGGGGGCCCTCTGAACCCAGAATTAGGAGGTGGGCCTCTAAATGGAAAGCCTTGAGTTGGTGCATTACCTAACAGACCAGGTCTTGGGGCCGCACCAAGTAAGCCCTGACCTGGTGGAGGGCCACATAATCTTGGCCCCATTAGTCCCCTACCCATAGGTTGGCTGGGAGGGGGTACACTGAAGCCAGATCTTCCTGCGTTGTATTCAAACTGCAAAAATTACATTAAAATTTGCATCTTAAAAACTCCAATAAAAAGACATTATAATAAGATGAAAATTTCAATTGCACCTTAATTTCAAGACATTAGATATTAATAAAAAATTACTCTTTGAATAGACAACTAAACAAGACTACAAAGTTTAAAATTCTTAACTCACTGAGGTGGCCTGAAGGGTTTCTTTGATCAATTCACATACAAACCTCTAAGCAAAAACCGAATCTGAACTTTGGTCAGTTTTTAAATTTATAGTGTCCAATGACCCTTTGGGAGAAAATAAAGATATATTCAAGGACTCTCTATAGATTTGAGTTGGATTGTAGTAACTTTTATGATATCCATGGCCATTTGAGAGAATATTTTCTATGAAATTTATTATACCCAAGAACTAAACAAGTTAAGTCACTTACTGATTCTATGGTATCCATGGGCCCTTTAAAAGTACAGAGAGCAATTCAAGAAAACTATTTACATATATGAAATTAACTGTACCCAATTAATAAATTAGTATCTGCAGACCATTCGAGAGAACATTAGGGTAAGTCAATTAGATTATTTACTCTTAGTATAAGACTGACTTTACCCGTATGCTCAAAACTTGGCTACTTTCAAATTCATAGATCTATGGTTCCTAACAAGATTATAAAAGATAATTCAGGAAGAATATTTACAAATATATGAGAATGACTTTGCACATACTCACTAACCTGGTCATTTATTAAAGTTTTAGTATCCACAGTCCCTTTGGGATAATGTACAGAGGACCAATTGGTCACATTTTAAACTTTATAGTATCCAAGGTCCCTTAGGTGAAAATGCATGGGAAGTCAAGACTAGTCAAATAAAATACATGGGAAGTCAAGACTAGTCAAATAAAATACATGGGAAGTCAAGACTAGTCAAATTAAAGACTGACTATAACCATGTGCTCAATAACCTGGTCCATTTTTCAAGTAGCTCTTCAACCTGACACGACGAGGGTCGGGCTTTCTGTTAAATAACTTTCTTATCTTATAAGCAACAAAGACCTTACATTGTAGCTTAAACAAGAACATTTTCTATAGAGGTTATGGTTAACAATGTTAAAATAACACCTATTTACAATAAAAACATTAAATAATACAGTGCCCATCTTACATATAAATATACTGTATTTAAATTTTTTTAGAGTATGAATAATACACTAATGCATAAATATTATTTGAATTAAACCTCATAGTTAGTGCAAAACTATAGTCACTGTGACTCTGGTAGATTGTGTAATTGCTTATCTGTTTAGCTTTCTTGTGATCGAATTTTAAATTATTGCAAGCTTTCTTGTGATTGAATTTTAAATTATTGTATTTTCTGAAGTTAGATACAAAAGTATCAGCCCAAATTTTACCAATATAGAGAACTGATACCTAAAAAAAATTACCGGGTGCAACCAAAAGCAATACTATGGCACATCTCTAATCAATAGTATCCATAAGCATTTAAATAGAGTATATAGGGTTCAAAGAGATCACTTATAACTAAGCATATTAACCTGTAACACATTGTTTACAATTAAACCAAAGCACTCACTTGATCTGCAATAGGTTGCTGCTTTTGTTCATGTTTATCACTGTCATCAGAATTATCTTCTGTATTTCTTGCATCATTATCTTTCTTGTCATTATCATCCTCATCATCATACCAATCATCTTCAGGTAGAGTGAATTTATCCTTGCTAGGGGGTACACCAATTGGTCCAATAATGAGTTTTGAAGATTCACCAAATTTCACATCTGAAACAGAAAAACCAATTGAAATGTTAAAGAATAATACATATCTAACAATATCATTTTGCATTAACTACGCTTTACACAAAATGTCTAAAGAAAATGAAGCGATGGTGGTATTTGAGAAAGAGGGGCCTGACTTGGACACTCATAAGGAACACTCTGAAAAGCCTTTGAAATTACACCCTCAAGACAGATATCCACAACTGGGCACTTGCTTGGAATTATATCCTTGCTTTTATCTTGGAATATGGTTGGAGAAAGCTACTGTCAATGTTCTTGGGTTCACAGATGTGTAATTACAGTAACACTTCAAGTCTGAACAGGGCATTCAGAACACATCTGCAAGTGGTTGCATAAAGGTGGTGGTGATCCTTGGCATCTGGCTATGGCTGCCAAAGGGATTGCAGTACTGCCATTGGTACTTGAAATGGTGATCAAGATGACAGAGATGACATGGGCAATGCCACTCCTATCAAGCCCACATGCAGCAAGGTCCAAGACATATTCAGCACCCTTACCAAATTTTTATAGTTGTTGTATGCTGATGATCTGGTGGTTACTGCTGAAGATGAGGAGGACCTACAGAGAAGGGTTGGGGAGTGGCATGAGTCTTTAAGAGAAGTGTGGATTAAAGGTGAATGTGAATAAAACTGAGGTTCTAGTGAGCAGTAGGGAAAATAGAGGCAGAATAGTAATACAAAAAAGAAGAGCCCCGATTATAAAACAGATGGGAAAGTTTAAATACTTAGGATCTACTTTAAGCATAGGGAGGATGTGAGACTGAAGTTGACAGTAGGATAAAAATTGCATGGGGGAAGTGAAGAGCGGTAGCTAGAGTAATGTGACAAGAAAATGTCAATCAAGCTAAAAGTCAAGATACAGCACAGTGATAAGACCCGTGTTAATGTATGGATTGAAAACATGGGCTCTAAGAAGAAAAGAGGAAGTAAAGCTTGAGAGAACAGAGATGAGAATGCTGAGGTGGATTATGGGAATATCGCTGCTTGAGAGATTGGAAAATGACAAAATAAGAAGGGCAGGCATAGTAAAGATTACAGAGGTGATAAGAGAGGCACGATTGAGATGGTATGGGCACACGAAGATAGATGACAAGGAGGGAGTGAAGAGGGCTTGAGAGGAACCTGTTAAGAGGAAGATCGGGAGGGAGTAGAGAATTAGATGTCAAGATAAAGTGAAGGAAGATATGGAGAGAAGAGGTTTGGTGGAGAATGATGCCTTTGATAGAAGGCAGTGGGAGAAGGCACATCAGGCAACAGACCCCTTAATGTAGGGATAACAGTGGGAAAGAAGAAGAAAAGAAGTTGACAAAAACTCTGACAGCTATCAATATCAAGTAGTAATACTTCACTGAAATCCAGCAAAGTCCACTAAAAACCACAAAAAAAGCTGCTGCAAGAAGCACTGATGCATAAATCAGAGCTGGCAGAAACAAAGTGAGCTTATTGGCCAGGTTGTTATTGTGTTTCTCAACAGTGGGCATGGCTTGTCACCCACACAAAACAATAGAATTGCTAATGCGATTTTTTAAAAATGACTGCCGCATGAATAGGAATGTCAGCTATGTAATCAGTACTTGGTAAGTTACTTATATGAAAATATACTTAGCATTTCTTTCCATGTTTGCCATCCAAAATGATATTGTTATTTTACAATAAAGTTTTGTACATACTTACCTGGCAGATATATACTTAGCTTACGTCTCTGACGTCACGACAGAATTCAAAACTCGCGGCAAACGCGACAGGTAGGTCAGGTGATCTACCCCACCCGCCGCTGGGTGGCAGGTGAATGAACCAATCCCCCTTTCCAGTCATATTTTCTCTTCCACCTGTCTCCTGAGGGGAGGCTGGGAGGGCCATCAATCGTATATATCTGCCAGGTAAGTATGTACAAAACTTTATTGTAAAATAACAATATCATTTTTGTACATGAACTTTCCTGCCAGATATATACTTAGCTGATTGACACCCTTGGTGGAGGGAAAGAGACAGAGCTAACAAGGAAAAAGGGGAAACAACAACTGTTGTAGGATACTAACAAACCTTGGTTCTTACCTGATAAGGCTGAAGACTTCATAGGTACTGTCTATTAGTCTGCAAAGCCTGAAGAGCTACAGCGAGGGCGTGACCTACAGCTGAAAAGACTCTTTGGGTCTACCGAAGGGATTTGATATCCGCTTACTCAGTACAATCCAAGTCGGATCATGTCAATGGGGATTCGCCCTCTTAAATGACAGAGCCTGACCACTACCAATGCAGGGAGCTCTAGCACAAACAGATCACCTAACCATTCTAATGTTAGCAATACGAATAGAAAGAGATGCCTACCCGCATCCTCTTTCAAACAACCATAAAAACACAATACAAACAATAGGGGAAAATTTTTTTACAAAGGATATGCTTCAGCTCCCTGCCCCAGCACCGAATCTGCCGATACATACGGGCCTAACGCGAAGCACTTATCGTAAGTAATCTTGACGTCTCTGAGGTAGTGGTTCGCGAATTGCATCTCCATAATGTTGCTTTCATCAGATTCTGGAGTGACATATTCCTTGTTGAAAGCCAAGGACGTAGCAATGGCTCTTACCTCGTGAGCCTTGACTTTCAAAAGCTTGAACTGATCCTCACCGCAAGCCAAATGTGCTTCCTTCACGAGGCTTCTAATAAAGATGGACAAAGCATTTTTAGACAATGGTCTACTGGGATCCTTTACAGAGCACCAAAGTCTGTCCTTAATGCCCTTAAGAGACTTCTTCCGCTGGAGGTAGTATCTTAAACTCCTCACAGGGCAAAGAGTTCTTTCCGGCTCTTCCCCTACCAGGGGAGCTAAGCCTGGAACCTCAAAACTCCTTGGCCAAGGATTTGAGGGGTTCTCGTTCTTAGCTAGAAAAGAAGGAAGGAAGGAACAAATCACGGAATCTCCTTTGAAACCTACCCTTCCTTCTAGAGCATGAAGCTCGCTAACTCTCTTGGCAGATGCTAAAGCCAAAAGAAACAGAGCCTTCTTCGTAAGATCCTTGAAAGAAGATGACTGGGGTGGTTCAAACTTCGAGGACCTCAGGAAACGAAGAACCACATCCAGATTCCAGCTCAGAATTTCAGTCGAGGGTTTCTTGCAAGTTTCGAAAGATCTTAGCAGATCATGTAGATCTTTGTTGTTGGAGATATCTAAGTTCCTGTGCCTAAACACAGCTGCTAACATGCTCCGATATCCTTTGATAGTCGAAACTGCAAGACCGCATTTTTCCCTGAGAAAAACCAGGAAATCTGCGATTTGGGTCACAGAGGTACTGGAAGAGGAAAGCTTCTGGTTTCTGCACCAACGGCGAAAGACGTCCCACTTCGACTGGTAGACTCTAAGGGTAGAGGGCCTTCTAGCTGAGGCGATAGCCTTCGCTGCCTTAGCTGAAAACCCCTTCGCTCTGACAAGACTTTTGACAGTCGAAAGCCAGTCAGATTGAGAGCGGGGAGGTTTTTGTGATACCTGTCGAAGTGGGGTTGTCTGAGCAGATCTACTCTTTGTGGAAGAGCTCTTGGAAAATCCACCAGCCATTCCAGTACCTCTGTGAACCAATCTTGGGCCGGCCAGAATGGAGCTACCAGCGTCATTCTTGTCGCTTCCGAGGCCGCAAACTTTCTGAGTGTTTGACTCAGAATCTTGAATGGAGGAAAGGCATAGACGTCCAGACCTCTCCAGTCTAGAAGGAAAGCATCCACTGACACTGCTCCTGGGTCTGAGATCGGGGAGCAGTAGAGGTCTATCCTTTTGTTCCTTGCTGTCGCAAATAGGTCGATATGAGGTCTGCCCCATAACCTCCACAGGTCTTGGCAAACTTCTGAGTGCAGAGTCCACTCCGAGGGGAGCACTTGATTCCTCCTGCTCAGGAGATCGGCCCTGACATTCCTTTCTCCCTGTACGAACCTGGTGAGGAGAACGATCTTCCTTGCCTGAGACCACAACAGCAAGTCCTTTGCTGTTTCGTACAGGGAGGAGTGTGTCCCCCCCTGCTTTCTTATGTAAGCCAAGGCTGTGGTGCTGTCCGAGTTGACCTGAACTATAGCATTTCGGACGTGGCTGACACTTCTCTTGACCCTAGGGTCGCACCCCAACCCGTCTCCGACGCGTCGGAAAACAATACTTGGTTCGGGTTTGGCATGTACAGAGACAGACCTTCTGCAAAATCGGGAGGAGGGGTCTTGCCCAACCACAGAAAGGTCCTTCTTGGATTCCTTTGATATCATGAAGGAGAATTCCATGGATCTAGAGAGAGGAAGACCTCCCCAATTCCGGTAGTAAAAGAAGAATTGAGAGAGGTCTGAGATGCAACCTTCCTAGAGAAACTAATTGCTCCAGCGAGGAAAGTGTCCCCAACAGACTCATCCACTCCCTCGCTGTGCATGCATCTTTCTCTAGGAAGGTCGTTAGTTTCTCTCGGCAACAAGCAATCCTCTCTGGTGACGGATATGCCCGAAAATCCAGAGAAACCATCCGAATCCCCAGATATATCAGCTCTTGACTGGGGATTAATTGTGACTTCTGGAAGTTCACCAGAAGCCCCAACGAACTTGCTAAAATAAGTGTCTTTTGTAGGTCCTCCAGACATCGTTCTTGTGAGCTTGCTCTGATCAGCCAATCGTCTAGATAGAGAGACAGCCTCACTCCCTCCAAATGTAGCCACTGCGCTACATTCTTCATTAAACCCGTGAAAACTTGAGGGGCTGTCGAAAGGCCCTGAATTGGAAGATCTTCCCTCCCATCATGAATCTCAGAAACTTCCGTGAAGAAGGATGGATAGGCACATGGAAGTAAGCGTCCTGAAGATCTAGGGACACCATCCAGTCCCCTGGACGAAGAGCCGCCAACACAGAAGAAGTCTCCATGGCGAAATTCCTTTTTTCTACGAAGACATTCAGGGCACTTACATCCAGAACCGGTCTCCATCCTCCTGAGCTCTTGGGAACTAGGAACAGTCTGTTGTAAAAACCCGCAGAATGAGGATCTATCACTAGTTCTATCGCCTCCTTCTCCAGCATAAGATCTACTGCTAGAGAGGGGGCTTGATTCATGATGGGGTCCTTGTACTTGGCTACCAACTCCCTCGGAGTCGTCGTCAACGGAGGTCTTGATAAGAAGGGAATGAGGTAGCCTTTGCGGACAATCGAGAGTGACCAGTTGTCCGCCCCTTTCTGGGCCCAGACGTCGGCAAACTTCAGTAGTCTGGCACCCACTGATGTCTGGAGAACTTGAATACTACTTCTTCCCTCTGATGGATCTAGAGAAGGTCTTCCCTCGTTTAGCGGGTCTAGATCCTCTAGAGGAAGAAGCTCTGGCAGGAGGGACTCCTCGAAAGGGCTCCTGCCTAACTGGAGTCTCTCTCTTGGTTTTAGCCTGGAAAGAAGTGCGAGGCTTCCTGGTAGACTGGGCTAGCATGTCCTGTGTAGCCTTAGCTGAAAGGGCACAAGAAACATCCTGAATGATCTTCTTAGGGAAGAGTTGAGGAGAGAGCTGAGAATACAGGAGAGAGGCTCTCTGAGCATGAGATACTGATTTCGTCAGGAACGAACAGTAAACAGATCTTTTCTTGATTACTCCCGCTCCGAAAAGGGAAGCTACTTCACTCGATCCATCTCTCACTGCCTTATCCATACACGTGAGAACACTGATAAGATCCTCAGGTGAAATGGAATCCGGGGTCTGCGTCTTCTTGGCCAAAACGCCCAAAGACCAGTCTAGGAAGTTAAATACCTCCAGGACTCGGAACATTCCCTTCAACAGGTGGTCAAGCTCATTCATCCCCCATGTCGTCTTAGCAGACATGAGGGCAGAGCGTCAAGAGGAATCCACCAGTGAAGAGAAGTCCGAGTCTGCCGAGGAGGGAAGAACGAGGCCCTAGGGTTCTCCCGATTCATACCAGAATCCTAGCTTTCCAGTTAGCTTAGAAGGAGGGAAAGAGAACACCGTCTTCCCTTTCTCTTCCTTCGAAAGAAGCCACTCACCAAAACCTCTAAGCGCCTTCTTCATAGAGATTGCAGGCTTCATCCTGACACAGGATGAAACCTTCGAAGTTTTCGAGGTCGAAAATAACGATAAGAGGCGAGGGCGGGCCGACAGGAGAAAGGGCGTCTCCGAATTCTTGAAGCAACAGGTCCGTTAAACGCTTGTATGAGGAAACGGAGGAATCTTTAGGAATTTCTTCTTCCGAGGGATCCTGTTCTTCTTCCGCCGAAGATCCTTCACGATCCTTACGATGATAGGCTGTCTTGTTCTCAGCCGAGAGTCCATCCTTGGAAGAAAGTCTGGAAGAACTCAGACATCTAACCGGGGAAGTCATAACTTCCGTTGAGATTCTGCCTGAAAACTCCTTCTTGTCAGGATGAGGGCGTACTCTAGGCTCTTGGCGCCTAACGAACGCAGGGCGAAAATCTGGCGAAGAGCGCCTACTAGGCGAAATGCGTCTATCAGGCTCCTGGCGCCTGTCTAAAGGAGAGCGGCTGCCTGGCGAAGAGCACCTGCCATGCGGGAAGCGCTTATCAGGCTCTTGGCGCCTGCTGTGAGGAGAGCGAATCTCTGGCAACGAGCGCCTACCAGGAGAGAAGCGTCTAACAGATTCCCGGCGCCTAACTCGAGGAGAGCGAAAATCGGGAGAAGAGCGCCTTGTAGGAGAAGAGCGCCTACCAGGCTCTTGGTGCCTGCTAAGCGAAGGGCGGATGACAGGAGAAGAGCGCCTGTCTACCAAAGGGCGTCTGGTCACAGGAGAGCGGAAGCCTGAAGGAGAGCGGCTACCATGAGAAAAACGCCTACCAGGCTCCTGGCGTCTGCCAGCGGGAGAGATCCTGTCTCGAGACGAGTGCCTGTCGGGAGAGGCTCGTCTACGGGAAGCATGCCCCTCGTCCGACGGAGAAACAATGTCCGCAGGAGAGCGCCTGTCCGTTGAAGAGCGCCTTGTACTACGATCCAATCCTGGAGAGAGGGCGGTTACTGACGAATAGCGTAATCCTGGAGAAGAGCACCTGGACTTCTTTACCGGGAGCGAGACGTCCTTCCTACGATGAGAAGTCACAATCAATGAGTCAGCCAGAGCCGTAATCTGGGCCTGCAGACTAGCCAAAACACGTGTAGGAGATTTAACAAAGTCCTTCACGGGAGACGCAGCTCGATCCTTACTAGGAGAGCGAAACTCCAAAGAAATCCTCGGTTTCTTCACATCCAATCCAAGACCTTCCGAAAAAACTTCAGGGCTGGAGGGGAGAGCGGAAGAAGCCTGCCAGGCTCTCTTTGACGGCCGAGAAGCTTCCGAGGAGCTCCAACCACGTTTGGGCGAAGGAGAAGGCGAAGACGAGAAGCATTGCCGTAAGACTTCTCTCTTGGCGCGATCCAAGGTAGCCTGGGAGCGAACATCAGGCGCTACCGAGGGGACGCCTGACCGGTGGGGGTTCTCCCTAACCTTCCTGCGGCTTTCGACTTTCCTCCTCCACTGGGTCTGGGAGTCTGGAAGAGGTCTAGGCCTAGAAGCATTAGGGAGCCGATCAGACGCACCCTCCACTGCACTGGGATCACTGCACAAATCACTATCACTCTTACCTTCTAGCACTTTAATTTTCAACTCCATGCTGCGAATAGTGGCTCTCATAGTGTCCACCTCCGAAGGCGCATCTTCGGGTTCGATGCAGGGAGCAGGGGCTGAAACTGGTCAAGGCGCTACGTCTACAACAGGGTTATCAACTTCAAACTCGCTAGCGCGAGACCTACTGGAACTCCTAGATGAAGCTTTCCTAACCTTGTCCTTCTCAAGCTTTCTTACATAAGAAGAAAGCGCCTTCCATTCTTCTTCATTCAATTTACCCCACATCTTACAAGGGTTAATAAATGAGCAGTCATTCCCCCTACGCCTCATGCATACTGTGTGAGGGTCTACCGCAGCTTTCGGTAGCCTCACCTTACAATCGCTAACAGAACAAACTCTGAACATAGTTGATTTCTTAATCTCTAAATCAGACATAATGAAAATCCAAGAATAATCAAAAGAATAATAAAAAACCGGTCCACAAATCGCAAATGCCAAGCCAAGGAGCAGGTACTTCACCAAAAGTCCGATGAAACAATCCAGGGCGAAAACGAGTAATAATCCAAAATCGAGAGGTATCGACAACAGATGTAGTCGACACCGGCGACAGAAAAAATATGACTGGAAAGGGGGATTGGTTCATTCACCTGCCACCCAGCGGCGGGTGGGGTAGATCACCTGACCTACCCGTCGCGTTTGCCGCGAGTTTTGAATTCTGTCGTGACGTCAGAGACGTAAGCTAAGTATATATCTGGCAGGAAAGTTCATGTACAAAACTTTTATTTTTGTAGATGTGTTTAATTGTAAGAAAATCCTGGTGTCTCTCAAAAAATTACATGGTACTATTGGTGCATTTGAATAAAAACATGTGTTAACTTTGAAGTTATTTTATAGTTCCAGAAAAAATAACTGAAAATGGATTAATCCATTCTTGACCACCTGTTATTACTATAACCTTGCCTTTTTATACAACATTACACATAGATTATAATTAAATAATTTCAGAGTTAAATAACACATTGTATTAGAGTTAAATAACATATCTATTAGACATCCTTTTTCTATTTTTAAGTGTATATTGTATAAAAAAACTGGCCTTTGTCCAATGTGACTGTATTACCAATGGCTGACCAAGCTAGATATAGTATGTACTGCACTGAGTAAATGCAAAACTTGTTGCTAGTAAAAAACCATTTAAAACAAATTAATATATATTAAAAATAAGAAGCTAAATCAGTCATACAAATGTCTCTTTCAT
>NC_061101.1:19326703-19329203 GCF_015104395.2 Macrobrachium nipponense | reverse complement strand
CTTTGCAGTTTGAAGGTGGCTTTCCTAATTAAGTCATGTATGGCTTCATGAGCTGATGAGCCAAGGCAGTCATATCACCACTTCCTGGCAGTATAGAAAGTACAGCAAGCTGAACTTCCTATTAAGGAAGTCTGTATGAACTATGAGCAAAGGCAATCAAATCACCAATGCCTGGCAGTATAAGTAAAGTAAGCAGAATTTACTTATCTAGGAAACCTGCATGAACTGATTGAGTCAAAGAAGTCGTATCACCACTGCCTGGCAGTATAGAAAGTACAGCCAGCTGAATCTCCTATTAGGGAAGCCTGCATGAATTGATGAGCCAAGGCAGTCAAATCATCATGACCTGTGAGTATAGATAGTAAAGCAAGCAAAATTTTCCTATCAAGGAAGCCTGCATGAACTGACTGAGCCAAAGAGGTCATATCACCACAGCATGGCAGTATAGAAGTCCAGGATAAATTAGTACCCCTGCAAGGTACAGACACTTCAGATGGGGTTGGGTGGGACCTATTAGGGTCCCCCTCAATATATGGTTGCTGCATAGGAAAGGCAAAACTCTCATTTCAAGTATCTGTCTCATCTAGATCTTCCGGATTCAGAGGGGAAATTTCAGTGGCTATATCTACTTCATGTCAGGTATCAGTGACCTCACTACCAAGGAGAGTAAGTATTCATCTCCATCAGAAGAGTTGAAATGGGAGTTCCTAGATTCCACTGCTTTGGGAGTATTGGCCCAAATGTAGATTCTACTCAAAGAGAGATGGAAACATACTGCCATAGCTCTGCCAGAATGATGTGCAGTAGTCTCCTTCTGTATTCTCATTGAGACCTATAACTTATATGAGGCAGTTACATAATAAGCACTTTGATTACTTAAAATTGCTGCCAAAAGTATATGGCATATTTAGCACATGTCCAACCACCAACCAAATTCTCCTTAATTCCTACAGGAACTGGCTTTTGGCAAGTACCGTATATACTCGCGTATCATGTGACTTTTGAAGCCCTAATTTTGGAGCTAATTTTAAGGGGGTCACATCTTACATGAGATACAAAATTCGAGTATGTAACGATCATGTATTAGTATCATATGATAAAATACAAACATAATAGATATGCATCTTTTCCATGGATATTTTAAAAAGTTTTGTTTTACTTCACTGCATCCAATAATATTATATGTATTTTCATATTACTATTTGCTTGTATTATAAAATACAAACAGCAATCAATGTTTTGTTTTTGGAAATCAGCTGAGGACGATTACGAAGTAAGTTTGTTTTGCTGTGTTGAACTCAAATCAGAGCGACTTTCTAGCCTCTAGTTAGCGCAAATGAATCTCAAGATACTCTATTTATATGAGACAAGGTTATTTTGTGTTATACAAGGTGTTTTCAAGTGGAAATATCACTTGAAAACGTATAGTTTGTGAATGAAATTTAGTTAATTATTTCGTTAGTAGATGGCGCTGAGGGCATGTTTATTGCGTAAACAAAAATCAACATTCCGTTCAATATTTTCACTTTATCTCATCAGAATACTACGAGCTTTACGTATTTATCTTTTATTGGAGTGAAGACAGTAAAATGTGTTCTTTTCATGCCCATGAAGTTTGCGAAAGTTTCATCCATGTTGCCAAGCACAATAATAGTCGTTAGCGTATCAACATTCTTTCCTAAATTTCAGCTAAAACTTAAAGATTAAGTTTAGCAGTATATGCCCTTGCCGATCTTTTATCCATAGCAAGTAAGGCTATAATACTATTATCGTGCATCGGCAACAAGGCTATAACTCCAGTATACTTATGCCATCAAACACAACCGTATATAAAATTGAGAGACAATGATTTTAATCAAAACTTCAGGTCTTGAAAGAACACATTTTACTGTTGTTTACACACTGATAAAAGATAAGTAACATAACGGTAAAGTTCGTACTACGATGAAATGAAGTGAAAATAAGGAACGGAATCGCATAATATTTTTACACAATAAACATGCCCACAATGCAATCTGTTAACGAAAAACATACTTTAGTTCACGAGACGTATTAAATTCATATTTTGACTTAAAAACACGTCGTATAATGACATAATACTTTGCCTCAAATAAGTAGAGTATCTAGATATTTTACACTAACTAGAAGAGAGGCAATTCACTCCAAAATGAGTTAAATACGGAGAAATAAACTCGTATTCGCCATCAGCTGATTTCCAAACAAAACACTGACTGCTTTGTTAGTATGTTATGATGCAATAATATGAGAATACATACAATATTATTGGATACTGTAATGTATAACTTTTTAACGAATCAGAAAAGATGCATATTCATTGTGTATTTATGTCGTAATATATGTAGCCGTCAGCAGCCTGACATTGCTCAATTAGGTATACGGATGCTGGTCCGAATCTGATTCCAGTTTCGTGTCCAATTTTTTTTTCGCCGATATGTCATAGTCAGAATGCATTGGAACTCCAAAATTGGCTTTTATTAAT